>NW_022146192.1:10630-30878 GCF_002938485.1 Sitophilus oryzae | reverse complement strand
ATATCAAGTGTGCTATATTTTTGGAAAGGTAATTTTAAATTCTTTTCAGTTAATTAAAAATATAGAGGGTGTCCCAAATAAAAAATCAATTTTCCTGTTGATAACTCTTAAATTATTAATTTTAAAAAAATTATACTTAAACCATTAAATTCTACGTAAAAAGGTGCTTTGGAAATGTTTACATAGAAATACAAAATTTTCCATAGCAAAAAAGTTACAGCGATTTATTAAAAATGCACATTTTTGAAAAACACCCCGTAACTCCGAAACAGTAACAGATATTGATGTGCGGTTTTCACCATCATGTTTTTGATGAAAATTAAGCTCCAGACACTAATATTAGTTTTTGTCTATCTCCTATAGAAAAGGGTGTTTCCATTTAAAAGCGTCGAATTTGACCCACCCTGTACATATTCCAATCTTATATTTTATTTATTCCTTAAAAGTAATTTAAATACTTTTCAGTAGCAACATTGTAGCAATTTGATACAAACTTGGCTAATACCAGTTTTTAATAAATACAATTTTTTAATAATATCATTTATTAAATTCATATACTATACAGGGTGTTTCAAAAAGCATGTGCCATCTCTCGTGGGAAGATTCCTCACGTAAAAATAAGATTTATTTTTCATATCAACATAGGTCCGATTCGGCTTTGTTTCGTAGCTGCAGGGTGTTATAGTCTTAATAATCTTTAGATTTATTATAATTTTCTTCCAAGTTATTTTAGTGATTCAAATGAAATTTTGAGGGTAAATGTTACTATAAGTGCTGCATATTTTAATGCTAAAAAAGTGTCGATAAATTCATCAGGGACGTGCATATGGGTTATCACTAGAATAATTTTCAAAAAAAAACATGTGCGCCACTGACTTTTTGCTTTTGATATCAAAATTGTGTAGGCCGTTTAATGCCAATTAAAAGTTATCTCTTGATATTTTGTCGAATTCGGCCTCCTTGATGAGATAAACTGAATTTTATTAATCATCATTAATAAAATAAAAATAAAAATAAAACTAATAAATTATCTATTTTACCTAATTTATTGTTAAATATTATTACTATTAGTCTAGCCTACAGCAATATCAAATAGAAAATAATGGTATTTAAGATAATTACAAAAAACTTAATTTTAAAATGTTTTAACATCCTGTAACTCTAAAACTATGCATTTCCATACCCATGTATATAAGAACTGTTTTTCATATTTTTTGATGAAGAATCAATGAGTACTTGTTTAAAACTTTCGCAAGTTAATAATATTTTTTTAAAGGTTTCTATTGGACTTGGATGTAAGCAAATTAATAAAATTGCATTTACCTCATCAAGGAGGCCGAAATAGACAAAATATCAAGAGACAACTTTTAATCAGCATTAAACTGTAAAAACACTATTTCGCTAACAAGAGAAAAAAAAGTCAGTGGCGTACATGCTTTTTTTAGAAAAATATTCCAGTGATAACCCATATGCACGTCCCTGGTGAATATTTCGAGACTCTTAATTTTAAAATAAGTCGCATTTATAGTAACTTATATAGTATTCTCTATTCTATTAATATTATCCTCAAAATTTCATTCGAAACGCTAAAAGTACTTGGAAGAAAATTAAAATAAATCGAAAAAATATGTACACCCTGTAGCTAGGAAACAAAGCAGAATCGGACCTACGCTGACGAGAGATGACGATTTTCTGAAACACCCTGTATTAGATATACACCTAATACATTAATCCTATAAATAAAAACAAAATATAAGTTTAAATATTCAAATTTCAAATCCTGTCTAAATTTTTCCTACAGCTATGAATGTGGCAAATTCCTTCAAACTCATTATACTCCTGCCGATGACGCCACAGTTCCAAACAGCAATTATGCTGTTATTGTAATTCATGCCTTGGTGTTTTCAAAACAAAGCGACGTTGCCGGACATGGCAAAATAGCTTAGTCGCAGGAAAACTTATTCAGTAAGCGTTAGAGCTACGTTACAAAATCATAAAAGTTTCTCTGCGGAAATGGATAATTTTCTTTTTTTCCGACTTTAGTATAACTGAAATTTTTTATCATTTATACATTATAAACACTAAATACATTATAAACACTAAATACAATTATAAACACTTTATACATTATAAACACTAAATACAATAAAAAATTCTGGCGGAATGTTTTATTTATTTTTATCTTGAAATAACATACATAAATACACGTTTCTGTTTTGTATTCTAAATGTTCTTGTAAACCTAAATTACAGCCTAAATACTCAAGAAATTCCTTGCGAAAATTCATCGTTTTCATTTTTGAAAAGATCATAGTGAAATAAATTTTAAGAAACATTAATAAAAATGTAGAGAATCACGAATGAAAATGTGTAAATAAAATAAAAATGAAAATAAAACTAATAAATTATCTATTTTACCTAATTTATTGTTAAATATTATTACTATTAGTCTAGCCTCCAGCAATATCAAATAGAAAATAATGGTATTTAAGATAATTACAAAAAACTTAATTTTAAAATGTTTTAACATCCTGTAACTCTAAAACTATGCATTTCCATACCCATGTATATAAGAACTGTTTTTTCATATTTTTTGATGGAGAATCAATGAGTACTTGTTTAAAACTTTCGCAAGTTAATGATATTAATTTTTTTAAAGGTTTCTATTAGATTTATGGTCGTTTGTCATTGGGGAGTAGAGAGTCTCGCCCCATTAACAGCTCGCGAGCGCGCAGTGGTTTGAACTAACGTAGATTGATCGCTTGAACTTAGTAGAAGGAATTATGCTGTAAAATATCCTAAATAATTAATTATAGAGTAAGGAAAAATAGAATTTATTATTTACTTGTTAAACAGGGTAAAGATTAGCATTTTTTGAGTTTTTAACATTCTTTTGAAGATACGTTTCAAAGAGATCTTCATGTTTGAAGAGAATAATCAATCAAGACAGATTGACTATTTTTATCAAAAATTACTTTTAGACACTTCAGAATCAGTATGGGTAAAATTATTAGGAAATTGCAGATCGCACATCGCTCAATTGTACGAAATATGCTGGGAATCATCAAGAAAGTCAGTAAAAGAATAGAATGGATACGACAAAAGACCCAGGTAATAGATGTCATCTCCAAAATCAAATCCCCCAAGTTACAAATGGCAGGACATCCTGGCAAGAAGGTCAGACAACAGATGGACAACAAAAATTACAGTATGGTACACACGAGGAATTAAGAGACTTAGAAGAAGACCAGACCTGAGATGGGACCATGATATTAGGAAATTAGCAGGGATAACTTGGGCCCGTTTAGCCAACAACAGACAACTATGGAACCAACTCAAGAGAGTATCTAAATATGTGAGGGAGGCTACACCATATTTGGAAATAGTTGAATAAGCTGAAAATGATGATGATGATGATAATAATATGAAAACGGTCGAGTATTTTTTACTTATAAATACTTTAAAGAAATAAAAATAGCATTTTTTGTTAAATGTTACTGAGTTCAGAACTCAACGAAAAACAGCTTCTCAGTAGGTTTGGTTTGGTCAGAGAACACATATCTCCCATCAGTCTTATAATCGATAATTCAATATTCTATGATAATACAATATGATCTAAGAAATCCAAGTCTAATAGAAACCTTTATAAAAAATTAATATCATTAACTTGCGAAAGTTTTAAACAAGTACTCATTGATTCTCCATCAAAAAATATGAAAAAACAGTTCTTATATACATGGGTATGGAAATGCATAGTTTTAGAGTTACAGGATGTTAAAACATTTTAAAATTAAGTTTTTTGTAATTATCTTAAATACCATTATTTTCTATTTGATATTGCTGGAGGCTAGACTAATAGTAATAATATTTAACAATAAATTAGGTAAAATAGATAATTTATTAGTTTTATTTTCATTTTTATTTTATTAATGATGATTAATAAAATTCAGTTTATCTCATCAAGGAGGCCGAATTCGACAAAATATCAAGAGACAACTTTTAATCGGCATTAAACTGCTTACACTATTTCGCTAACAAGAGAAAAAAAGTCAGTGGCGTACATGCTTTTTGTAGAAAAATATTCAAGTGATAACCCATATGCACGTCCCTGGTGAATATTTCGACACTTTTTTAACTTTATAATATGTCGCATTTATAGTAACTTTTATCCTCAAAATTTCATTTGAAACGCTAAAAGTACTTGGAAGAAAATTATAATAAATCGAAAAAATATTAAGACTTTAACACCCTGTAGCGAGGAAACAAAGCAGAATCGGACCTACGCTAATATGAAAAATAAATTTTATTTTTACATAAGGAATCTACACACGAGAGATGACACATGTTTTCTGAAACACCCTGTATTAGATATACACCTAATACATTGATCCTATAAATAAAAACAAAATATAAGTTTAAATATTCAGATTTCAAATCCTGTCTAAATTTTTCCTACAGCTATGAATGTGGCAAATTCCTTCAAACTCATTATACTCCTGCCGATGACGCCACAGTTCCAAACAGCAATTATGCTGTTATTGTAATTCATGCCTTGGTGTTTTCAAAACAAAGCGACGTTGCCGGACATGGCAAAATAGCTTAGTCGCAGGGAAAACTTATTCAGTAAGCGTTAGAGCTACGTTACAAAATCATAAAAGTTTCTCTGCGGAAATGGATAATTTTCTTTTTTCCGACTTTAGTATAACTGAAATTTTTTTATCATTTATACATTATAAACACTAAATACATTATAAACACTAAATACACTATAAACACTTTATACATTATAAACACTAAATACACAAAAAAATTCTGGCGGGAATGTTTTATTTATTTTTATCTTGAAATAACATACATAAATACACGTTTCTGTTTTGTATTCTAAATGTTCTTGTAAACCTAAATTACAGCCTAAATACTCAAGAAATTCCTTGCGAAAATTCATCGTTTTCATTTTTGAAAAGATTATAGTGAAATAAATTTTAAGAAACATTAATAAAAATGTAGGGAATCACGAATGAAAATGTGGAAACCAAAGCAATCAAATTCGTATTAAAATTAAGAAAAAAAAAACAGAATTGCAACAAAAAAATGTTCAAATTAAAGCTATCTAATTTGTATTAAATTTAAGAAAAAAAAGAACACAACAAAATTAGTTTTTGTTGTGATTCAAAACGGAATACTGTTATTTAGACAATAATACCACAGATTATACAGATTATAAACTTTGTTTTTTCTTTATTGTTTTTCGTGGTTCCAATTTTCGGAATCGGGCACTAAATCGGGCACTAGTTAGGTTACTAGTTTGCGTACATAGCACGCCCACTTATGGCCTCTAAAATTGTGCACAGCGCCTGAACGGCACAGTTATTAGAGAGATATCGGAAAACCAAATAGCGTCATGCAGTATTTACGCGTACCTTATCATGGTTACGATATGCGCGAGTCAATTTTTAACGTAACACCCGCTAATAACGTTACCGCCTGACGTCATTTGCGGATTAATTACACCAAGCGCTATTTCTAAATAACGTTTAAAAATTGCTTAAATGGGCATGTGCTGGTATTTGACAACCGGGGCCGGCCGGCGAGATCTTTTATTTTAGGTTATGTTTGAATTCTTTTGAATTATTACTTTAGTTTTATTAGGTAATTTAATATTTAAGTAGCTGGGATTAGTTTTAATTAAATATATATGGCCCAAAATATGGATTCTCTTCCAATATTAAAGAACCTATAAAAAGGCTTAGGTTTACAGCAGATGACGACTTAGCCCTTCTAAGAGAATTTGTTGCTTGTTGTCCTAAACCCACTGGCAGACATTGAACAATAAAGCACTGGAAATAAGCACTTTAGCCCTTTAGTTTTAAAATACCTAGTAAACAAAACAATTTCAAAGTGTTAAATTCAAAGGTAGGTTAAGTTTAAATAGCGGACGCGACGCGAACAGAATTCTTTCCGATCCGATAACTATAAATGAAGAGAGTTAATAGCACCTCACGTAAAGGAAATAACACCTGGCCTTATTAACGTCCATGCACGCTATTCGGTTTAGCGATATCTCTCTATTACGCTGTTTATTGTTATTTTAGGCGAGTTTATTTTTGTGCACAGGAAATTTTACTCGTTTGCACATCGTCATAAAAACAATTTTCGTACCACGAATTAGGGACAAGATTTTTATCTGTATACTTATAGGATACCTAATCTGTGATAATAATATTCCGAGAAAAACGAGAAAAATAAAAGAGTGAAACCAAAGCAATCATCAATCATTGCTCGAACTATAGCAGACATTAACTTGACTTAAAAAAGAGGATGTATGTCTCCGAATTGTTTTTACAGGAGGAAAAACTTTTTTAATATTGAAATTTTGAAAAAAATGCGATCTTCATGAAAATGTTTGCTTGTTCTAAAATGGTTAATCCCGTTTATATTTTTCCAAATTTCCATACCGTTTTAGAGAAAATTTAAAAAAAACATCAAAATATAAGTGATTTTTTTAAATCCTAAAAATCAAAAGAGGGGTTTCTCTGGTAATATCATTTCGATTTTATTCTTTGATACATGTTTATTATTAATTTTGATTACCGTCATATTTTTAGGAGTTTTTTTTTCCAAATAATTTCTGAAGTAACGCCAATATTTGGATGAAAATTGGTGTCTGGGAGTTTTTTGACATGACAAATTTGATTTTGAAATCAATATGACTCCTATTTGTAGGGGGCGCCACCTACATGTGTTTTAACTGTTTTGAAAAGTAATAACATTTCGTTCGTACCCGTATAAGACCTACTGAGTGAAAAAATGTACATTTCCGTGACTTTTTACGTAAAATAATGTCTCTTCTCTAAAAAATAGTCAATACATGTCATGATTGAAAAAAATAAAAAGGTTGAATTTATTTAATTATTGACAAAAAATAAAAAAGTCAAAAAGACATGTTTAATTTGTGTCCATGATAACAGGTATTGATAATTTCGATTCGAAATATCTCGAGAATCATTACTTGTAGCGATTTTTACCAAGAGACCTTTTTTACGTAAAAAACGTTGTAAATGTATATGTTTTACTCAGTAGTTTTGTACAGGTACAGACGAAAAAGTTATTACTCTTCAAACCAGTTAAAAAATATATAGGTGGCGCCCTGCACAAGTAGGCGTCATATTGACATCAAAATCAAATCTTTCATGTCAAAAAACTCCCAGACACAGTACTAATTTTTATTCAAATATTGACGTAACTTCTTAAATTATTTGGAAAAAAATCGAAACTTCTACACACTGTATCTCCGAAACTAAGTATTTTAGGACGTATATTTATACGAACTGTTTTACTTATTTTTATCTGCAGAATATGCTGCCAAAGTTTCCGGAATACAGTTCGGACCACCCTATATAACTAAACAAAGTTTGTGCTTTTTCAACATTTTAAAACAAAAAAAAATATGACATTAATTAAAATTCTAAACGAAATTATATTACCATAGAACCGCGTTTTGATTTGTAGGACTTTTGAGGAGGTGTATAGTGTAGAAGATTGTGGTAGAAGGATGGTAGAAATCTAGACTTATTATAGACTGATTGTACAAATTCAAAATAAAAGAACGCAGCTGCTGACATAAAATTGGGTGCCCACCATTTGGCAACGCCGTCCCAAGCCAGCGCATCGCCAGGCGCCTAGACTTTCTCATTGGCGCCCAGCGCTTACCTGTTCGCTCCTCCCCACTTCCCTAAATCGCTCCCTGTGATTGGTCCGTTCGCTTCCCCCTTAACAAGCTATAAAAGCCGATCTCTCCCCATATCTCCAACATTTCCCATCGCGACCCCGTAGTGACAACATCGTGTTTAATCGTTCACAACTGTTCTATCGTTGCGTAGCATTTCTAAGTGCGGTAGTGCGTTTGATTTCCTCTGGAATTTGTGCGTGATTCACCTTTATTCAAGTCATCATGAAGGCAGTAATAGCTCAAGCATGCGCCGAGACAGCTGTAGCCGCTGGCAGAGTCGCCAAATCCAAACAGAAAGACGTGGGAAAACGAAGAAATCCAAATGTACCTTAGCAAGTTAAAGGATCTAGTACCTTTCATGCCGAAAAACAGAAAGCTTTCCAAACTGGAAGTGATCCAACACGTTATAGACTATATTTGTGATCTTCAGTGTGCGCTGGAGACGCATCCTGCCGTGGGGGCTTTTGATGCTCAATCGGTGCTGAGTCAAAAGAAATCGCAGGCGGCTGTGAGTCCCAGACAACCTTTGGGAGTGAGGCAGAGTCCGAACACCATCCTCAGTCCTTGTGAGGCTCCAATAGTACAAACATTAACGGTGAGTTTTGTACCTGAATATATTTTTTGTTTCTAAACCTGCCAGATGTTCAATACGAAAAAATATGTGATGTTTGATATTTTGACAAGAATGATGTAAAATAAATCACTGTCATACATTGTCTTCCTCACATATTTAGATACTCTCTTGCTAATTTCCTAATTGGTCTTCTTCTAGGTCTCTTGGGTACCATGCTGTATTTTTTTTGGTCCATCTATTATCCGTCTTTCTTGTCTGGTGTCCTGCCTATTGCCACTTCAAGGTTCTCCACTTGATTTGATTCTGTGGATGACATATATTACCTGGGTCTTTTGTCGTATCCACTGTATTCTTTTGCGGTCTTTCTTAGTTATTTCCAGCATATTTCATTCAATTGAGCGTTGTGCGACCTGCAGTTTCCTTATAATGTCCGTTTTAAGTGTCCAGGTTTCGCATGCATAGGTCATGACAGTACACATTTGTCGAATACTTCCTTCTTTAGATAAAGTGCCATTCTATATTTCAACATGATTGGGTTTCTTCCATAAATACTCCATGCTAACTTAATTCTTCTGTTGATTTCTGGTAGTATAGAGATCCCGAGCTGTGTATTAGTTGTCCCAAATATATATATTCTTCTAATATTTTCAATGTTTTGTTATTTATTAGAATGTCTTTTCTGTCTACTTGTTCGTTGTACACTACTTTAGTTTTTGCATCATGACCTAAGCAGGAATATTTTCAATGTTTTGTTATTTATTAGAATGTCTTTTCTGTCTACTTGTTCGTTGTACACTACTTTAGTTTTTGCTAAATTAGAAACAATTAAAAATGCAGACAAAATTAGAAAAGGAACAATATTTTTTTTTTTCTTGACGCGTCGAAAATCAAGTTCTTAAAAAGAAGGTACCTACTTTGTGTTAGTTTAGGGAATTGCAAACTATTATATTTTAGACACCTACTGTATGGTAACGAAGAGTCTAGAATTCTTTATCAGAACATCATTTTTGTTTGTGTTAATTTAAGAAATTTCGTGTATTTTTGGACAATTTGATTTTCATTTTCTTCCAAACCTTTATTTTACAACATAACTAGGTGTATGCATTTCTTTATATACTCAGCTATATACATTGTTATGTACTACTCTAATTCAGTGAGTTATGTATATTCAGTAAATACGAAAGAAATAAAACTAAGACCAACAAAATAATTACCTACTGTTTTCTTACAGTACTTTTGGACAACTGCCTTGCATAGGTGTTAAAATATAATGCTCATTACTTATTCTATAATTGATTGGAGTTCAAGACAGCACAAATATGAACTCTACCTTTTGCACTCCCATAAAATAATAGTTTTTATAATTAATACCTTCATTATTCTATTTTCTATAGAAACCCCGAGAAAAACTCTTATACAATCACGAATTTGAACAAAATTTACTCACCTACTACATACCTACTTTGCCATAAGTAGGTGTGAATTGTTTTGAATGATAAACATATTTCAAATGGGCTTATTGATGCTAGTACGATTTTTAAAAAATGAAATGATTTAAAACTCAAAGTACAACATAATTTGTCACGGTATGATTGACCTTAATTCCTGTCCTAAATATTTTTAGAACAAAGAACAACTCACGTATAACAAAAATAACAAAATACATCATGACCTAAGCAGGAAACACGAAGAACATTCGACTAAATAAATAATGGTGCCCAAACAAGACAGCCCAAACATTTAATTCCGTTTATATGAAACTTTCCCTTATATCACCAACCCGTATATAAACGTACGTACAGTTTATTACAATCAACACCATTATAAATAGGAAAAATTCAGGACGATATTGAAAGATCGTACCTCTCTCTCTACATTGCAGCTGCTCGGCTAGAAAACACGTGCAATATACAGCTGTGAGTCTGTCTGTCAATAGGTACTTACAGGCAAAGATGCGTTCGCTCGGAGATTTTATTTATGTAGCTTTCTTAAGAGTCCGCTTCGCTAGTCCGAAAAAGTAGCAAAATAAGCGTTCGGCATTTAACGTTTTATGTAAAACTGGCTAGGTATTTTTACACAAATGAGGAAGGAAATTAAAGATAAAGAATTATACTATACCTGTATTGTAGCACATTTTTAGACAACTTCTTTATTTTTAAGATTTTGATGGTGAAACAGCAACAAAATATTCCTTATGTTTGAACTAAATATTCTCGAAAATAAAGCCATACTTTAAAATTCCGTTACAATACGGAAATAGATTGAAGTTTTGTGATTACAGTGATATATAATTTGTATGGTTTTGTAACAAATTACTCGCTATTTTATGGGAAATGCTGAAGCTCTGCAAACCTTAATCAAAGCAGATGTGTTTGCAATTTTGGATGTGGCTTAACACGACTGGATCGGGCTAAGCCTTAGGCAGATTTCTGAAATAAAATATACAGGGTGGTCCGAACTGTATTCCGGAAACTTCGCCAACATATTCTGCAGATAAAAATAAGTAAAAAAGTTCGTATAAAGCATGTCCTGGGTCGTTTTGTTTCGAGATGTCAGCAGAAAGTTTCATTTTATTTCGGGATTTTTCGAAATATTTGAAAATAACGGCAACGTCAATATTTGAGGTCGGTGGTTTTTGACATGAGAAATTTGATTTTGATGTCAATATGACTCCTACTAGTAGAGGGCGCCACCTACATATTTTTTAACTGGTTTGAAGAGTAATAACTTTTCGTCTGTACTTGTATAAAACTACTGAGCAAAAAATACACGTTTACGACGTTTTTTACGTGAAAAGAGTCTCTTGGTAAAAACCGCTACGAGTAATGGTTTTCGAGATATTCGGAATAGAAATTATCAATACCTGTCATCATTGACATAAATTAAACATGTTGACTAAATAGTTATTAGAGTCAAATCATAAATTTGAAATGTTTTTGTGCCAAATGTTCAACAGAAACTATTTTTTGAAGAAAAATTTATGATTAATTTAAAAAAATAAAAATTTATTATTTCAGTGAAATAAATATCTAGTCAACGTGTTTATTTTTCGTCAATAATGACATGTATTTACTATTTCCATTCTAAATATCTTAAGAACGGTTGCTCGTAGCGATTTTTACAAAGGGATATTTTTTACGTAGAAAATCACAGAGATGTATATTTTTTGCTCGGTAGTTTTACAGGTACGGACAAAAGTTATTACGCTTCAAAAACTAAACATTACGTAGTGGCGCCTCTCTAGTAGGAGTCATGTTGACATCAAAATCATTTCATGTCAAAAAAAACTCCCAGACACCACTTTTCATTCAAAATGTGACGTTACCAGAAAACCTTCGAAAAATCGGATATCTCGAAACTGCGATTTTGGACAGACTTTATTTTATCTGTAAACTCTGCACCGAGTTTCCACGAATACAGTCGGACTCCTATATTCCTTTCGACACATACCCTTTGCCGACCCCTGAGGTAAAAGCTTGTCGCCCTTGGCCGTCACGTCCATTCGTTCCGGCCCCGTCAAAATACGGATGGAAGTTAAACCATACAAAATGAATAGACTACCGCACATTAGCCCGTCACGGCACCCAGCAGCGAGTCTGTCGACGGAACAATTCCAGCTCTCCGACTCTCCCCGTCAAACGACGGTCCGTGCCGGGAACGGGCTAACTGTACGCGGAGCCGGCCGGCCGGCTGGCCTGCACAACTTATGGAAACGCTCGATCGCATATATGTTTTGCAATTATTTGGCAGTTGTTATTGTTATAGAAGTCCGAGAAAGCAGTCCTAAGAAAAAATTAGGAAATTAAATCGTTAAATAAATGATGGGACTCTCGCGTTCAGTCCGCTTTTTGATTAATGGGGTGGACCCACATTTTTCTCTTTATCTTCTATTTATTTTCTTCTTCTTCTGCCAAAAATGCGGCCGCTACAATAACTTCTTCATCAGAACTGCTGCTTTCACACATAGTGACTCTGTCACTGCTACATGACAAACTAAAAAAAAAAAAAAAACCTTCGCAACATACGACCGCGACGTGACGGCTTGCCGGTTTCCTGCGGCAAAGTGGGCGACCAAGCTCTCCGTCGCCTGCAGGCGACGAGCAGCTACGGTCCGTGCTGTGCCGGACAAGTGGGCGACAAGCTTAACCCGAAAGTACAGCGTAATAGGTAGAAACCAAACTTCAGCCCAGTGAATGTCTTCATTTAATAATATTAAACCTTTTAATGAATAAAAGTTTGCTCACTGTATATCAGAGATAAATATTTTTAATTTGTAAATATTACTTGGAATCATATTGGAGTACATCTAAGAAATAGGGGTC
This sequence comes from Sitophilus oryzae, assembly GCF_002938485.1. Lineage (NCBI taxonomy): Eukaryota > Metazoa > Arthropoda > Insecta > Coleoptera > Curculionidae > Sitophilus > Sitophilus oryzae. The sequence continues at coordinate 18,254 of NW_022146192.1, read as the reverse complement.
AATACGTCACAAATGTTACATATTCATATTTAGTCTACAAATAAATTAATTATTATTACAAAATTCCAGTAAGAGACATCAAAATGATGTCATTTTATTTTAGTCTGCTAATTTACTTGCAACATTTCACAGTAATAGTTTATTCAAATACTTATCATAAAATTTCCAAAAACCTTGATTAAGTTATTAATATGTGATACTGAAAATACAAAGACTATTAACTAATCCTAAATGAGAAATAAAAAACTGATTAAGTGTATAATAACCGTGTTTACATGTCCATTTTATCCATCTGACCGAACCGTTGTGTTAATCAAAATAAATAAAGACAATGGAAGTCCGAAATTCTTTGAGTTTAAGCTTCATGAATTTTCTTAAATCGAATTATTTAATGTAAAACTTCTTTAAATCTTAACCAAAAATAAAAGATCAGGTTTTTATATGAAAAATACACTCTGGAACTTTTAGACCCTTAATTTATTTCTTTCCTGTTTTTTCTGTTTACTAACTAACTTAAGCAGAAGAGACATTCTGACAAATAACACAACACTGGAAATAGTAGAAAAATATATACAGGGTGGTCCGAACTGTATTCCGGAAACTTCGGCAACATATTCTGCAGATAAAAATAAGAAAAAAAGTTCTTATAAATGTATATCCTAAAATGCTTAGTTTTGGAGATACAGGGTGTAGAAGTTTCATTTTTATTTCGATTTTTTCCAAATAATTTCTGAATTAACGTCAATATTTGGACGAAATTTGATGTGTGGGAGTTTTCTGACATGAGAAATTAGATTTTGATGTCAATATTACTCCTACTTGTAGAGGGCGCCACCTACATATTTTTAACTGGTTTGAAGAGTAATAACTTTTCGTCCGTACCTGTATAAAAGTTCTAAGTAAAAAATATACATTCACGACGTTTTTAACGTAAAAAAGGTCTCTTAATAAAAATCGCTACGAGTAATAGTTCCCGAGATATTTGAAATCCAAATTATCAATACCTGTCATCATTGACATAAATTAAACATGTTGACAAATAGTTAATAGACTGAAATCATACATTTAAAATGTTTTTATGTCAAATCATTATCAATGATCATTTTTTCGAAGAAAATTTTAAGATTACTTTAAAAAAAAAATTTCCAAATTTATCATTTCATTCAGATAACTATCTACTTAACATATTTATTTTTTGTCAATAATGACATGTATTGACTATTTCCATTCTAAATATCTCGAGAAGGGTTGCTCGTAACGATTTTTACTAAGAGACATTTCTTACGTAGAAAATTACGAAAATTTACATTTTTTCACTCAGTAGTTCTATACAGGTACGGACAAAAAGTTATCACTCTTCAAACCAATTAAAACACATTTAGGTGGCGCCCTCTACAAAAATGAGTTATAATGACATCAAAATCAAATTTCTCATGTCAAAAAACTACCGGCGGACACCAATTTTCATTCGAATATTGATGTTACTTCAGAAATTATTTGGAAAAAATCGAAATAAAAATGAAACTTTTACGCCCTGTATCTCCGACACTAAGCATTTTAGGACATACATTTATACGAACTTTTTTACTTATTTTTATCTGCAAAATATGTAACCGAAGTTTCCGGAATACATTTCGGACCACCCTGTATATATTTGGGACAGCTAAAATACACAGCTCGGGATCTCTACTACCAAAAATCAACAGAAGAATTAAGTTAACATGGAGTACTTATGAAAGAAACACAATCAAATTCAAATCTAGAATGGCACTTTATCTAAGGAAGGAAACATTCGACCAATGTGTACTACCAGTCATGACCCATGCATGCGAAACCTGGACACTTAAAATGGACATTATAAGGAAACTGCAGGTCGCACAACGCTCAATGGAACGAAATATGCTGGGAATAACCAAGAAAGACCGTAAAAGAATAAAGTGGACACGACAAAAGACTCAGGCAATAGATATCATCCACAGTGTCAAATCCCCCAAGTGGCAAGAACACGGCAAGAAGGACAAACAACAGATGGAGGAATTAAGTGACCTAGAAGAAGACCAAACCTGGGATGGGACCACGATATTAGGAAATTAGCTGGGATAACTTGGGCCCGCATAGCCCAACTATAGTCATCAATGAACCCAATATGTGAGGAAGGCTACACTATAATTGGAAATGGTTGAATAACCTGAAAATGAGATAATGATTTATTTCTGTCTTTGTTTTTATTTTCTGAACATTTAAATTATTTTAAAGATTTTTGTTAACAAAATTATCTACTACCGTTGGCACTACCGTTGTTCAGAGCGATCGTACCGCCTTTCTATAAACGTACTATAAGGGTATTTGTATGGAACTCATTGAGAAGATTTAATTCAATTTTCAGTAGGAAATGGCTTGTTAAACACATATTTATTTTTCTTCTTCTATTTTTTTATTTGTTTATTATTGTTGTTGTCTGGTTAGAAAGCAGTCGTTTAAAATGGCAAAAACGTTATTCCCGGTTGGGTGCAGGTGTATACAGAGTGTCTGAAAGTTAACTTTTCCACAGTCAAATGAGTAACACCATCTGCTCTTATTTTTGTTATTAAATGTAAAGCTGTAAATTATATGACAGTGAAAACTACTACAAATATTTATTCTAATTTTATTGTTAATTTGCAATAACTATCACTTGAAGACCACAATTTGTTGGTGACTATAGGACAGCACTTAAATCACGAAATTTTATGAAGAATTATAAACAAACCTGGCAATTTAAAAGGTTATCTCTAAATGTCAGAGAGATTTCGCAGAGCCATGATGTAAAATGATTCAGGGCATCAGCTTTAAGAATTTATTCAGAATTTTAATCTATATTGACTCATACTGAACCAAGAAGCAGGAAACAAGAAATGAAGTAAATACAGGGTGGTCCGAACTGTATTCCGGAAACTTGGCAGCATATTCTGCAGATAAAAATAAGTAAAAAAGTTCGTATAAATTTACGTCCTAAATTGCTTAGTTTCGGAGATACAGGGTGTAGAAGTTTTATTTTTATTTCGATTTTTTCCAAATAATTTCTAAAGTAACGTCAATATTTGAATGAAAATTGGTGTCTGGGAGTTTTTTGACTTGATGACTATTTGTAGAGGGCGCCACATACATGTGTTTTAACTCTTTTGAAAAGTAATAACTTTTTGTCCGTACCTGTATAAAAGTACCGAATGAAAAAATATACATTTCCGTTATTATTTACGTAAAAACTGTCTCTTGGTTAAACTCGCTACGAGCAACCGTTCTCAAGATACTATTTAGAATGGAAGTAGTCAATATACCGTGCTGGCAACTGTTATTTTTGGGTTGGCATTTATTTGTGTGGAGGTAAATCGCATAGGGATCTTATTAAGTCGGAGTGAGAGAAATGCGACCGACCGACGCGACATGCGACTGTGTGCTGTTGCGGCGTTGCCGATTCGCCTTTCCCTATCAAGTAAATTAAAATCACGATCGCAAACCGCTTATTTTTAAAAGACTTTTTTTTTCAAGAGATAACTAGATAAAATCATTAGACATGTTTCTGAGCATCTGAAACGGAATTATAAGGATATCATTAGGGTGTCATTTTTTTATAACGAGAAAACGTCAGTAATCGCGATAATTTAAAAACTCAACCTTTTAACACATAACATGCCATAACTCAAGAACCACTTTAGATATTGAAACTTTTTTTATTTTCAAGATCGGATATTTTACAATATGTTTACATAAGAAAAATTCGATAAGGTTGTTTTTTCCATTCAAAAATTGTATACAATCCATTCATTTACTTTTAGAGCATAGCAATTTTCAGCAATCGTGTAATTTTTTTATTGCTAAAGATTTTCACATACTGTCTACAAAGAAAATACAGCAGAAATATTAACAATGTTCTTGAAAAAACTACAATCTATTATTTCTAATAGATTTCGAGATATCGATTTTTGAATTCAGAGTTCTAATAGCGCGACCACTATCGAACACCCACTCAATTCTACTTATTTTTACCAAAAATGCAAGTGTTTCTAGCTTGCACTTAAAAAAATTCAAGCTATAGGGAAAATTACAACGACTCGTTAATAAATAAACAAATTAAGTATCACGAGACGTAATTAAATCGTGAAGTTGAACGCATGACGTACACCTTTCCCTAGAACTTTAAGTACTGACAGAGATATTGATTGGGTCGACGGGTCAACTGCGACAAATCTGCTATATCTCCTTCCACGTCTCTTAGCGATGTGCACAGTTTCTCGGTTTATTTCATACGTTTGGCAACGTGTTTACTGTCCTCTCTTTGTTCAGTACATTATAAACGCATTGTACTCTTCTTACTTACGGAAATCTCGACCCAAGACTAGACCTTTGCCAGCTCTTAGTATGTCATTATTGACAAAAAAAAACATGTTGAATAGATAGTTATTTGAATGAAACGAAAAATTTAGGAACTTTTTATTTTTTTAATTAATCATAAATTTTTCTTCGAAAAAAATGATGGTGAAACAGTTTTTGTTGAACTTTTGACACAAAATCGTTTCAAATCTACGATTTCAGTCTAATAACTATTTAGTCAACATGTTTAATTTATATCAATGATGACAGGTATTGATAATTTCGATTCCAAATATCTCGAAAACAATTATTACTCGCTGCAATTTTTACCAAAAGACCTTTTTTATGTAAAAAACGTCGTAATATTTCACTCAGTAGTTTTATACAGGTACGGACATAAAGTTATTAACCTTCAAAACCGTTAAAAAATGCCCTTTACAAGTAGGACTCATATTGACATCAAAATCAAATTTCTCGTGTCAAAAAACTTCCAGACACGAATTTTCATCCAAATATTGACGTTACTTCAAAAATTATTTGGAAAAAATCGAAATAAAATCAAAACTTCTACACCCTGTATCTCCAAAACTAAGCATTTTAAGCCGCATTCTCACGACTCGTGTACTTGACAAACATTTGTAAATGATATACAGGGTATATTTCTATTCGGCGCCGGACTAACTAACTGGAATTTAAATTTCCCGCTAGAGATTCACGTGGTAGCTCTGCAGTAAAAAATGTCACGTTGCCATATTTATTTATTTATTTCCTGACAATTGTCTTTCGTTTTGACGCTTTAGTTTTGTAATACGAGTTTTTGGTTGAAATGACATCTAGAGATTATTAAGCATCACAGAAAGTTTAAAAAATATTTCATTTATCAGGTAGCCCTCAGACTATTGGACGTACGAACTTACCCTGTATAAGCTTATATCAGTTCCGTTACAGCAGGCAGTACCAGGTTCGTCTATACGCCGCGGTACGTGAGTTTTTTTCAATGAATCCCATTGACTGACTTCTCGATATAACGGATCCTTTTTTCTCTGCGATTTTATTCTTGTATGAACATCTGGCATATCAAAAACGCACGTGCATCCTATCACACACGTGTCCCTTCAGTACACACTAACTAATAGTTTTTTTTTATTTACAGACGACGGAAGCTCTAACACCATCAGACAGACCGAGGTCCAGCTAAATCCCGACAATGGAACATTGGAAATTCTAAGAAAAAAAACGTATGGTTTTTCGTTCCAGACCACCAAAATTTAATGTATATACATCTTCATAGACCACTGATATATTTAAGCCCGTGTTGGGCTTCTATATTTATCAAAAATCAAATGGGACTGACTGAACCTTATAAAAGATAATGAATATAATGACGTAGCGTGTGTATGATGCACACAGACAGAGGAAATGCTGACTTGTTGTTGTGGTTTGAGTTTTTCCTGTTAGATCACTGAATGATTTGATTGTTTACGTAATAATTACGGTACCTGTTCCGTTGCAATTTGTTATTTAAATAGATGTTTATTAGTTTTCAAAAAAAATTGTAATAAGAATATTTCAAATTTAAATGTCTTATTTTTTACTTTATCATTACAGGGCATTATGATTGCTAACATCATACAATTAAAAAAAACATCTAAAGCTTTAACATTTTGTATAAAAAATTGCCCCAAAATAATGATAAAGTAAAAAATAGTATGTTAATTTACAATAATGCCTATCGTGTGACAAAAGCATTTACTGTCAACACCCGGGCATTGTTGTCTTATTATAAAAAAATAACAGTATTTTCAAATCAAACAATAGCTTGTTAATCATCAGGACATTAAAAGAAACAAAAATATTTTTAGATTTTTTATGATTTAGTGACTATTTTACTGTGATTTTATTTTAGCTTAGGTTTAGTTAGGAGTATAGACGAACACGATTTTTTTTGTACAAAATAATATATATAGTTATGATGAAAAGAATGAGATGAGAATGTGGTACAACATAGTTGGATAGTACCGAAATATATAGATTTTTTTGTAAATGAAAATTGTAAATTTATTATTTGTTTTTTTCATGCTGAGACAGTTTTTAGTGTACATAAAATATATGGTTTAAGACAAGATGAGAGATGGCGCGATTTCTTTTTGTTAAACAGATTTCTTTTTTCTATGTATAAACAAATCTTTATCGAATAAAAATATAGAGATGATTTTTTTGAAAATGGCTTTTGTTTTATTAATACCCTAATTACCAAAAACTTACATATTATGTGACATTCAATCAAAATTATCTATCATACCTAGATTCTATGAATGTTATAGAGAGATGTTATAGAGAATTCTATGTCTTCAAAGCACTATGATGTTACCTACCCCATAGACAAATATTTTCCTAGATATTTTCATTTTTATGATTTTGCGTCAGTAGATTTTTATTGTTTGATAAAATCCAGAGTGGCTGTGATATACATTTTGTTAATTTAACAAAAATTAAAGGATGTAGAGTAATCACTCACACAAAATGGTAACTAGCTGTTAAAGATTTGACAGATATGTTGAAATAACGTCAGACATATAACAGCCACCTAGATTTTATCATCTAATAAAGACCACTCCACACTAAATCATAAAAATTAAAATATCAAGAAAATTTTTTGTTTGAGAGGTAGGCAACCTTAACGGTATTTTGAAGAGACATAAATTCCCCACTTAATATCGGAATAATATACTAGGTGCTCTAATTAAAATAAAAAACTTGCTTTTAATGGTCACCAATGTCAAATATCAATTTCCTCACACCGTGTATAACTTTTTGGGGCAAATTTTAATTTGAGACGCATCCGGGTAATTGGTCTATAGTTGCGGAGAATATTATAATATATACCGTATGATCGAAATAAAGAAGAGTATGAGCCAAGTAATGACAAGTAATAATAAAGAATAATTTTTATTTGTTAGTGCTCATACAGCCAAATAAAATAAAATAAAAAATATAATATTTGCTCGTGCGCAGTACGATAAAGCTGGATAAAAGTTAACTTTTCCAGGTAGCATACCTATTGATACTTATGTAGCTCCCACTGAACCCCACAATCCTTGCAGGGAAGATTGGGAAGTGGCCTAGCTAGTAATAACAGAACAAAAGCTGAAATGGGCGATCGACACCTTTCAGCCCTATAAAGCAGCAGGAGTGGATGGGATCTTTCCTGCCCTTCTAAAGGAGGGTCAGCAAATAGCTACTCACCATCTACTAAGCATTACAAGAAGCAGTC
>NW_022146192.1:0-10622 GCF_002938485.1 Sitophilus oryzae | reverse complement strand
AGAAAAAAATGAGAAATTTTAAAAATGATCTGGGAATGAGTACTTCAAATTCTTGTTAAAAAGTTTACAAATTTGATCTTTACGTTTTGGTTTAAGTAACTTTTATCTCTTATTTTCCATAAACAAGGTCTTTGTCGATAACATTTCAATTAATCGAATCAAAATTTCTTTCGTCCACACGTTTTGAGTACCAGCGCCATACCTGCCGCACCTGCGCCTGTTTACATGCAGGTATATACCTATACCTGGCATGTGTAATAGGTCTCCGCAGTGTTTATAAACAGAGCTTTCGCTATCAATGAATCTCAGAATCTGCTACATAACTGGCATAAGACAAGCGAATATTCAGGTAATGTAAATGATTCTATGTCGACTGGCTGTCTAATGAATAAGCTGTGGTGATAATATAGTCTATCCAACGACAAAATCCTTGACAGTGATAGATGTGTCTGTCATTTTAATTTCAAAGTAATTTATTATATTTTACACAGAAATAAGTTGGTACAATTGGCACACATAATTAATATATTTAAATTTTGAGTGACAAGTGATTACTTCAAAATATTGTGAAAAAAACTATATAAAACTGAAAAAATCTAATCTTGGTTATTTAACTTTAATCTTAATTTTTTCTGCAGTACTAAAATGTATTATTTACCTATCGTGTGATGTTATTTTATAGATACTCCAGTTTTTGGTACCATATACGAGATGGTATACAACTTTATTTGTAGCTAATACAACTCTCTGGCCATAGTCTCTGGCTATGGTCTCTGGCAAACTGTGTCTCTGGCGGTCTCTGTGCACCGAATATTAACTGTAAACTATGGTCTGGGTCAACTCTTAATTTTCCCCCGAGTTTTCCTCCACTTAATTAAAAAAAAACACGAAACACAAGTAACAACACAGGTCAAAATGCAAAATGCAAAATATTTATCATTTTTATTTGACATAATTTGACACAAAATTATAACCTATAATTTGGCAAGAGTTTTTGACAACTCTCAAAAATCTTAAGTCGAGTTCATACGCATCGGAGTCCGTTTGTCGTTCATCGTTGCGTCAAACCAATAATATTGAAGTATGATCTGTCGTTTTTGAAATAAACCAATAAAACTCGTTAAAAACAACAAGAGACGAGGCATGACGTATTTATTTATAAACCCATTCATAGTTAACTTAAAAAATATTAGAAACTTTTTTTAGTGAAATAAATGGATTGGTATGGAAGTCATCTGATTTTTTTCTGTCATCGTCTGTCGAAATCTTATCTGAGAAAAAAAAACGGAGTTATATATGTGTCCAGTAATAGATTTTTGACAGTGACAATTCTTTTCTGCCTTTTTAATTTAAATGTAAAAGGTTAAGTTACCTTCCCTACCAGCTGCTAAAATTTATTGTCTTATATCATTAAAACATTCTTTCATGTCTTTTATACAATATAAATTATTTATGAATTTTAAATGAATAATAACATGTGTAGAGATATTTAAATTATGTTTGAATAAAATATCAAGCAACTAAAAACAATAGGTCTTGTTTTATACGTGGAATTGCGGCATAAAAAATACATTTAGCTCAGACAAAATAATCAAAAAAATCTTTTGCTAACGAATTATCTGTAGACAAAATTTTTAAATGTAATCACAGTCAATTATTGATTACTGTGTATATTAGTGGGTGTTAGAAATTTTGTAGCGTGAATGTAAAAAAGGTTAATTTAAAATGAAACTCCATTCTTAAGAACTGTAATTTTATAGTCATTGTCATTCTCATTTACTGGATTGAGTAGCAAATCAGCAAATTCATTAAATATGCTATTATTGTTATGATTCTTAAAACTGCTTACTGATTTAAGGTATAAAAGCATACTAAGGAAACAATCATTCTTATAGTATGCGAGTAGTTTTGACTTATCGAAAGTTTTGACTTATCGAAAATTCGTTATATCGAAAACAACATTTAACTAGTGCCTTGAAAATGTTAATTAATTTTTGTGTTATTAATATTAAATGCAATAATTGGATAATTATAGAAATGTCCAGGATTATTTTGTTGTCATATTTTAAACAGTGCAGATAACTATTTTAATTTGTTATCAAGTAAATTGATTTATAATTGTATAAAAAAACTGATGGTTCTAATAATGATAATAACTAGGGTATCAGGAACTGGAGCTGTTTTTCGGAACCGGGAATTTCGGTACCAGGCCTTTAAGAAACCGGGATTTCCCGGTTTGTTCGGTACTTTCGTTATTAGCTAATTTTTGTTCAATGATGGTGCAATTCGTTAATAAGCAAGCAAGGCTTTCAGAGGTAAAATCTATAAAAAATGATTTTTTGAATAAAAACAATATCAAATTATTAAGTAATCTGTCATAACAAAATTAACATTAACACAAACATGAACGCAAAGGAAGAAAAAACATAATAGGTAGGTAACTTAAAATTCACATCAAACAACATAAAAACCTAACAAAAAACCCTACATTTTTGAATTAAAAATGCAAAATGCAGTTATATTTTTAATAACATGAAATATAACTAATGCATTGAACAAAGTTATCTATACTAATACCAGTATATAAAATCTTTAAGTGACTGACTCACTGATTAATCACGATCCTGCTCAAACCACTCAACGTAAGAAGCTTTATTTTGGCATACAGGTTGATTCTAGGATGTAGAGAGGTTCCATAAGAAAGGATTTTTTGAAATTCCAGTTCCAAGGGGGTGAAACCACCCCTTAAATATTACAATCTTTTTTTTATTTAAAAAACGGTCAAGTTTCCGAAAAAACGCTTAAACACGTATATTTTATTTTGTTTTTTTTACATATTTTTACCAATCAAAATCTGGTCATTGATTAATCACGATCCTGTTTAAAGCGCTTGACGTAAAAAGCTGATTTTTAGAAAACGGATTGACTTTAGGGTGTAGAGGTTCGATAAGAAGGGATTCTTCGAAACTCGAATTCTAAGGGGGTGAAACCACCCCTCAGATATTAGAATATTTTTTATTTAAAAACTGGTGAGTTTTTCCGAAAAACTCTTAAACATGTATATTTTATTTTGTTGTTTTACGTATTTTCAAATTTTTTTAAAAATTTATACAGGGTCTTTCATAAAATATGACCATTGAGTAATCACGATTCTGCTTAAATTGCTTGACGTTTGAAGCTGATTTTTGGCAAACGGGTTGATTGTGGGGTGAGGTTCGATCAGGAGGGGTTTCTCGAATCTCAAATTCCAAGAGGGTGAAAACGCCCCTCAAATGTTACAATATTTGTTATTTAAAAAACCGTTAGTCTTTCGGGAAAACGCTTGGACACGCATAATTTATTTTGTTTTTTTACATATTTTGAAATTTTTAAAAAATCATACAGGGTGTTCCAAAAAGTTGGGTATTTGATAAACGACGATTCTGCTTTAAACTGTAACGTAAAAAGCTTATTTTTGGCAAACGGATTTTTCGAAAGTCAAATTCCAACGAGATGAAACTACCCCTCAAATATTACCAAGTTATATAATAATATCGCCATATTGGTTTTTCTCATGCTGACATAAATGTGAGAAAATTTTATCCAGTTTGTATGTTAACGGAAATTCTTGCCTTGCTTTATCATCACTAGGGAATGAAATCCCGCAAATGTTGGATCCCGCAAACGCGGGATCCCTCTGTGATTCCGCAGGATCGAATTTGCGGGATTTACCGCGCGGGATGTGCGGGATCGACACCAGGGGATTTCCCTTACGGCTTGGCCATTAAAAATAAGCGAAACAAACAGGTTAGTTGTTAGATTTCTTTCTGGCGTGCGTAAGTGAAGAAAAGCGTTTAACTAGTACTTGTCGACAATTTCGTCAAATAAACTGCCGGACATAATTATCGGGACAAGCAAAATTTTAGGGTAAATTTAAAGTTGAATATCTCTTAAACTAAAAAAGATTTTGGGATACGGTTTGGACCAGGTTTTAGGTGCATCTATTGTGATTAAGATACTATGTGGTTTTCGAAAATATATTTAGCGAATTCTCGTATACAGGGTGTTTTATAAGAGTGAAAATTTGGTCAAGAATCTTTTTTACCGCAAATTTACAATTTTTAAAAAATCGAAATTTTTACCAAGTACGACTAATCTGTATTGAAATTAGAAAAAACAATTTGATCGGGTTTTTATTTTTTTGTTTTAAAGAAAAAATACGACATTTTTCGAAAAATATGCTATTTTTTAGTCATACGACGGTCTAAATGGTAAAAATCTTGTACATTCTGCATATGCCAAAAATTATTAATATAGAGTGTATCTAAAAGCAGATAACTAACACAAGTTGAAAACAATCTTCAACATCAGAATAATATTTTTATTTATAAAATAAGTAGATAAATTATAATAAAATTTAAGTAGTTATTTAATATTAAATATATTTTTTGAACACCCTGTATACATCGGTCCAAACTTCTGTACAGCTAGAAGATACACGCTATATCAGTATATGTATTGTGGGCCTATGCAAAATGTACAATGCCTTTTGTACCATTTAGGACCAAATGTATTATTTAGGACTATAAATGCATATTTTTCGAAAAAAAACTCGTATTTTCCTTAAAACAAAAAATTAAAAAAAAACACCAAATTGTTTTTTCTAATTTCAATACAGATTAGTCGTACATAGTTAAAATTTCGATTTTTCAAAAATTGTAAACTTTCGGTAAAAAAATTCTTGACTAAATTTGTACACTATTATAAAACAGCCTGTATACGAGAATTCGCTAAATATATTTTCGAAAACCACATAGCATCTTAATCACAATAGATGCGTCTAAAACCTGGTCCAAAATGCATCCCAAAATCGGAGAGAGAAAAGAAGAGCATTTATTGTTTACAATCCCGCAATTTTGCGGATCCGCGGGATTGATTGCTTTAATCCCGCGGGTTTGCGGGATTGAGATTTTGGTGCGGGATTGCATTCCCTAATCGTCGCCATTACAAATGATTAATTCGACGCGAACGAAGTCCCGGGTACACACTAGTACTAAATAAAAATATATTTAAGTTTTAATAATTGCTAATAACTATTATTGCAACTTAGTCTGTTACCTAACCTAACCGATTGAACCCTATATTTCTAGAATTCTAAAGTAGTGTTTTTTGTATGAAATTTCTCAGAAGTAAGAACAATCTTCGGATTACCACGGTTTTTTTTAACAGGACATTGTCTCCTTAGTGAACACCTTAGTAGATTGAAACTAAGAAAAAAACGGCGAATACAGATTCTGTGGTGAAAATGGGGAAAGACCGGAACACCACCTCACTACTGAGTGCGCCGAGACGACAACCATTTGTGCCATACTTAAATTTTGATATGACTGATATCTGAGATGCAGAAGTTACCTCTGTAAAACCGTCTCAGATACTGGCTTTTGTCAAAGCCCTGACACTGATGATAATAACAACTCAAGTAAAGCGGACACAATAGATCTGTAAGGTAGTTTCTCATATAAGTTCATTTCATTCTACAAGGTAGTGTTTTGATCATTTCAACGCGTTCCTGGGCACGATATATGGCACCCCTAAAAATATTTACATTTATTTAAAACTCAACCTATATTTACTGCAGGTTTCTCTGACATACAAATAAAGAACTATTTTAACCACTGGCGCCACTACATCTATGCTTGAAAGAATAACCGTAGAAAACCGTAACCACTAATCATGTTTAGTGATGATTCAGGTTCTTTATTAAACGTTATCGTGCAAATATTTACTGAACAATATAAAAAAATTGCAGAATGACGCACATGCAGAAAAGTATACACCTAACAACTTTGTGCCTTTTTTAATTAATTTTGTGAATTATGAAAATGGAAGTAGCATATTCGTCATCAAAATCAATTAATAATTTACAGAATAGTATAATTCTAAATTTTTAATATTTTAAACATTTCCTACGATAATGTATAGGGAACCTCATAACAAGCTAATTTTCTTTAATTAATATCTATTACAGTTAAAATATTTGTTTACCATCAGCATTGTTAATGACAAGGTATTAAGTTCCTATTAATAATAATGAATATTTTGAATTATTTAGAGTTAACGTTCCTCGTTATTAATTTGTTAGCGTACATTTTCAGCATTCTAAAATAAAATATGGTGAACTGTCTTTAAATACTATTAATCTATGAAAATTATCTATGCATAAAATTATTAGTATGGCACTTTATAATTCTGATAGGACCTTTCACTGCAATTGCAAGGCTTAATATCTCATATTTTATTAGGTTTATATAAATCGTGGTAGACTTAATTATGACAACTTTTACGTATTATTTGATTTATTTATAGAAAGTTAGGTATATTCTAACCATAAAATACAACTAAATAACAATATGGCATGCTCTTATTTTATTATTTACAGTTTATTTAAGCTATTATTCAGAATGGGTACAGCATTTAATTGTCCATTGAGTTATTATTGGATATTATGGTTGTTCGAATTTAACCGAAGAAAAACTTATAGAAGAAACTCAAACATATTCAAATCTAGAATGCCACTTTATCTAAAGAAGAAAACATTCGTCCAATGTGTGCGTCCAATGCATGCGAAACCTGGGCGCTTAAAACGGATATTATAAGAAACCTGCAAGTCGCACAACGCTCAATGGAGCTAAATATGCTGGAAATCATCAGGAAAGACCGTAAAATAATAGAGTGGGTACGATAAAAGACCCAGGTAATAGATGTCATCCACAGAATTAGTTCCATCAAGTGGCAATGGGCAGGTCATCTGTCAAGAAGGACGGACAACAGATGGACCACAAAAATTATAGCATGGTACCCATGAGGAATTAAGAGACCTAGGGGAAGATCAAACCTGAGATGGGACCTTGATATTAGGAAATTAGCAGTGATAACTTGGACCCGCATAGTCAACAATGGGACCAACTACAAAGAGAGTATCTAAACATGTGAGGGAGGCTACACCATAATTGGAAATGGTTGAATAAGCTGAGAATGATGATGATGATGATCTCTGATTGATCACAAGGCTCGATAGTCGCATAGCTCATCTTCAGTAGGTTTACAGTTTACATTCCAGTGTAGTCTTGCATCAATAGCATCATAGTGCACGGTCTTGCATCATTTAACGTCATACTGTGAAGTTGTCCATTGAGTTGGCAATGTCTAATAAGAATTCCAGTTTCAATTATTGAAAAACTGCCTGCGAAAAATGGTATTGTGCCTTCATTATTTAAGTTTCGTTCTATTTCCCATATGATACCTATTTCTCATTCTTTGTGATTCAAGTAACATAAGTACGTGGTAGTATCACAAGTGGCATGAATAATATCTATGTAGGCTAAAACACTTCCTTTGGATATTTTTGCTGCTGAAATTTCTAATAATACATACTTGGGGTTGCAACTAAACCTTAGGTGTAACAACAGCCCAAGTATCATAGGACGGAGAAAAAACCATTGACCACGGAAAGTTAACCACTATTTGGTTGAATTTTACTTATATTTAACTTAATAAATTTCTTGCAGGGAATAAAGTCCGAGAAATCTAAAAATGAGGTCGGAAACAAGTTAATAATAACCTAAAATTATGCCTTTGAAAAGTAGTAACGTTGGAGTCAGCTGGGATTGTTAAAATCTAGTTACTGATAATCTATTGAGGGCATTAAGACTACAGGGACTTAAAGTAGGTCAAATGTTATTTATTATAACCTCAAATTTGTCTCGGGGGTCGAAGGCATTGTTTGGTTTTCAAGTTAAGTTAAAATTTAGTTGTTAATAACTTTAAATGGCACCTTATTTGGAGTTCAAATTAGGTTAAAAATTTAATTTATTTCGACCTTATAAGTCGCTATTATGCTTCAAAGGTAAAAGTAACTTAGTTTTTTGACTTGGAAGAAAGTCAGACATACGGCAGGTTAAAATTTACCTTTTTTAATTTCCTCGGGGTGATTTCCGTTCAAAATAGTTTTCGAGGGATTATTACGTCATAGCACATTCCCTTGTTCCCACTGGTGGGGAACGAAAGAATATTCAATGCGTTTCTTTTTTATTACCGACACAATCTTAAGCGTGTCCATCATGTGCAATAAAAACAAAAAGTCCTCTATAATAACACTCACAATCCCAAAACACAAAACTTTTACAAATAATAGGCAAAGAAAACTAATTTGGTTTTCTAGTTAGTTAGTGTTCTATAGTTTAGGCCAGTTCGGTAATTGCATCGGCTAGCAAAAGGATAAAAATTTGACATGTAACGTGACTCTCAATAAATATTCTCATTTTAGGACACATGATTACACTGTGAAAAGTTAATCGGATTGCTCGAAGATGTAATTACCGAACTTAGCATAAAATATCATTGTCAACTGTCACTCAAAGAAAATAAAAGTTTTCTGTTTTACCGACGATACTCCAAAAGTCAGGCCTTCGAGAAATGAGCTTCGACCTAATATAGCCCATTTTTTAACTTGCACCTCGAAGAAAAAATAACTTAAGCAAGAAATTTTGACCTTTGAGGTTATTAATTTAAAGAAATCTTAACCTCACAAAAAGAAAGCGGACTTTAAGGTTTTAAAATTACGAAAAACCTAACTTCATAGACGAATAGTTAAAAACACCATTAGCGGCCATTTTCTTATCCAATTTGTTTTCAAAAAATATTTTTTGTGGTATTGTTCTAAACTATTGAGAAAAATAAACAGACGTTTATGAATAACACTACCTACCACAAGTTAAATTAACTAATTAAGAACTTTAAAAGTGTACCAAGGAAGTTGCAAAAAAGCTGAAAAAAAGTTAGGTTAGAACCTTCAAAGTAACGATTTATTCTAAAATTAATTTTTGAAAATACATAAAATTTTAATGGCGCATAATTTTTTAGGGCCTATCATATTTACATCTCACAGAAAAATTTTTTCCGCATACATAATTATCTTGCGAATCCAGCAATCCACTTCTTACCAATAACTTATTTACATTTACTAGGAAGTGCATATATGTAGGTATTTCATCCATATTGGATTTTCAAACGGTCATGTTATTACTACACTTGTTTGTCTTCCTGGTTCATTATTGGGAAATTCATTTACATACACATATTAAAAAGAAAAATACTTTACCGTATTCTTTCTCTTTCTTTCCCATCTTAAAATGTACGTAGTATAAATTAGGACTATTTTTAGTAAAATTTACCTCTATTTTACCATGTTATGACCTCAGGTCGGTTATTTTTGACTTCATAGCCCATATTTCATACAAGACATTATAACCTTTTAACCTGTTTTTAACTTCCAGATTATTTTAGTTTTATTCCCCACTTTGGGAACGTCAATTCTTGGAAATTTCGACCGATTTCCAGTTGGTCAATAATAGTCCAGGTGATTAATTTAACGTAATTTTAACTTCAAATATTTGTTGGGAGCAAAATAAAACACTAATTCACTACAATACACCAAAACAGCGAAGTCACCTGCGAAGGTGCGGTACTTGCGAAGTCGATCCGTCGACAAGATTATATCCAATTGCAAGTCTGACTCCTTGGTGCGGCAGCCTAAGGAAAATGCCATATCTGAAGAGAACATAAAAAAAATGAGGCAGCCAAGTGGTATAAAATTAAAACTGTTTGTAAGTCTGGGACTACTCTAAAAAGTGTTTGAATTAAAAAAGAGTGCATCTACCAGGCACTTTGCGAGTGCAGTCGTGAGTCGTATATGGAGAGAGAGACTTAATGAACATAAAAAACATATGCAAAGAGATGAAACAATGAAGTCAGGTATTGCAGATGACTATGTATCTAAGCACCATATCATAAAATGGTCGAAAACCCGTTTGTCCAAGTTACAAAGAACCTCATTGGAAAAATTTAACGAAGCCTTATTCATATCCATCCAGAGTTGGAAATTTTAACAATATGGCAACCACTTATAACAATCACTAGTGCGTGTAAAGTAAGTAAAGTGTTTTGGAGTTATGTGGTAATTGATAGTAGCATTGATAGTTTTAGAAAAGGAGATTGAAATATTACATATTACTAATAAAAGATTTTCCCTGTTTATCATTTTACAGAAGTTGGTTAATTATGTATGTGTAAGTAGGCTTAATAGTTATAATTATTGGAGAAAATTTAATAATATAAGTGATTGACAGTAGAAGGTTATAGCATACCTTCGACAATAATTTGTAATCTAATAAATTGAAGTTTTATGATTCAATTACTTTCTTATTTTACAATACGTTCCTATAACATTTTGAATTAATTTACATAACAAAAGCTGGATTGTTTTGTATGCAAATAGTTGTTTTTCTAAACGTAATTTTAATTACATTTTTTATAGGATAAATTAAACTAGAAAAAATAGAATATTCATGGTTTGACCTTTGAAACATGGTTTGATCTTAAAAATATACCTACAAGTTGTTTTAGTGTTCACTATATTATTGTAGGTAATGAATATATTTTTTGATGTGTGTGCTTGATATCTAGGGAGTAGAGAGCAAAAGAATACGGTAGTCATCGAATATCTACTAGTTACTATTAACTTACTGCAGTCTGTCCAACGAGACAGGAAAGGTTTTGACAGATAATATCCAAAAAGTGACAGA
>NW_022146191.1:34729-51678 GCF_002938485.1 Sitophilus oryzae | reverse complement strand
AATCGATATAAAATTGTGGAAAAGTATAAATGAGATTAACCATTTCAGAGCAAGCATATTTTTATAAAAAGACTGATTTATGGGTATGTATTCGATAGTAAATTCTACAACACATGTTTCATATTTTCTGATACGATAGAAAAATGACAACGACCTGAAAAAACTGGCTTTATTAATTTTAGATAAAAACAAAAGAAGGTCGAAGTTGGATGATGTCCTACACCTATAGGCTATAAAAACTGGTTTAATAAAATAAATAAGTAAAATAATAAAAAAATAAAATAAAATAAAAATAATAAAATAAAAATATAAAAAAATAAATAAAAATTAAAATTAAAAATAAAATAAAAAAAATAAGTTTAAAAATAAATAAAAAAAAATAAATTTTAAATTACTTTTAATAAAATGTTTTCATCCCCCTCAAAGAAATAAGAGTCAGGAAAAAGTTAATTGAAACCAATAGGTTTGTGAAGACTTTGATAAGCTGTATTTTTTGAAGGGGTCGAAACAATAAATAAAGAATAAAATTTTATTCTTTATTCACTCTTAAATAATTTAAATAACAAGTAGCAATATAAAGTTAAGTGTAACGAATATTTAAAACGCTAAAAAAATCTGATAGAATTACTTACGGAAAATTTGGTTAAGCCTTCGTTCTGATGAGACCCATGTTGTTGCGTTGTGCACTGTAATTTTACTGGTGGTTCAAAACTGTCCAATGGACCACCGGTGTCCAAATCGTCGGCGGAGCGTTTCAAAAATTTTTGTTGCTGTAACAAAAAGAGACCAAAAATTAGTATGTATAATACATCAGAAAAAACTGAAACTATAAAGAAAACCCATTACATAATTGATATTGTTTTAGGTTAATTCATTTAAGTGCACAACCAACAGACAGTTTTGTTGCAAAACAGAATGATCCCGTCAGTTCTTTAGACTAGACGGTCTTCCGTCTAAAATCAGTTCAAGTAAAATGGACCGTAAACTTTTACTTGATACGTCTTGAATGAAGTCTTGACTGTGTGGACGGGGCTTTAAACACATAGTAGTTAAGATCTAATGGTTCATAATTGAAGTATATTGTTAAAAACTAAACACTAACGTTTTAAATCAACAAACTTAAGAAAATAACACTTTGTTTGACACTTAGATGGAATAAGGCATACACTAAAACATAACTGTTTGTTTAGGATTTCTTTCTGAAATACCGATCTGAAATTATTCTAATACACCTACTTAGAACCACAAATAAGAAATAATAGGCCTTCAAATACGAAGTTTTGGTAAAAACTTGATTTTTTTATATAAGTTACTTTGAATTGTGAAAGATTTATTTTAAATTCAACCCCGAGAAGGGGTGAAATAAATATATAAAATTATTTTTTCGAAATTTCGGAGAAACGGTAAGAACTACAAAAAAAAAGTTCAAATAAAACTTGTGGAGTGTCAAATTTTACATAGAAATGATCTCTATACTTTTTTTTGCTCAGATCAAAATTAACTGAGATAGGGTGGCTAGAAGTTAGGGTATTATAGTAGAAGTTTAAAAAAAATTATAAGTTACTGAAAAATTCATATATTTAACATTTTTATTCAATTTGCTTGGAAAATTATAAATTTCAATCAAGATTGTTTTAAATTCACCCCGAGAAGGGGTGAAAAGTATAAATAAAGTGTTTTTTTTAAATTTCGGAGAAACGGTCAGGACAATGAAAAAATGTTTCAATATAAAAGCTATCCCCTCGCTTCTAGCCACCCTATCTCGGTTAATTTTGATTTGAGCCTCGATTTGAGCCAAAAAAAGTATAGACACCATTCTTATGTAAAATTACAACTTATTTAAACTTTTTTTTTCTAGTCCTTACTGTTTCTTCGAAATTTCTAAAAAATAATTTTGTTTATTTATTTCACCCCTTCTAGAGGGTAAATTAAAAAAAATTTTCACAAATCGTTTTTAGATCTTTCAAAGGAACTTATATCAAAAATTCGTATATATCGTAAATATTCCAAGACCTATTTTCTTCCATTATAAGCCATTATTGCTTATTTATAAGGCACAAACCGAAATGCAGTCAGAATACAGTAGCTGTAACACGCTTTTATAGCATAGATATAACTAAAAAGTTAAAAATATTAAATACTTAATTAACTTATTAAGATGTTATCCAATCGTGATGGAGAATGGCACCGCAGTCGATAACATTAAATATTTTTTATGAGAGAAAAATTTCCGTCTTGCGCTAAAATCAAAAGTTCATTATTTTCCAGATCTAGCATTAGATCTAAAACACCAAGACAAAATCCCAAAATACAATACTCTTACGTCTTTTAGGGCCTTACGTTTTTTGTTTATAAGTATGTAATTTTTTATAGATCATTATTAAAAAATGTAAATAAGAATTTTGCCGTATTATTAAAGGGGTTCATGTTCATTCAAATAAATAGAACGATACTTTACGAAAACTATCCTTTAAACATTTTCTATGTGGAAATTGTGTCTAATAAAAATCTATCAAAAAAGCCCAAAACTTGCACTGCAAGAGTCTTGTAGCAAGAACATGACCAAGACAATGGGAATATAGGGATTTTGATCTTACATTTGCTCAACAGTAGCGTTGCTTGAAAGAATTGGGAAGATACGCAACGTAATGGGAAAATTCGAGACAAGACTGATTTTACTTCCCCTTACGTCTCAACTGCTGTACGGTGGAGCCTCTACTCATTCTGCGGCCAACGCATATAACACTCATTTTCTCTAATTCGGCTAGCAAAGGCATATCGAAGACGGTATGGAACTGAAAGCGACAGTGTTGTCATATTAAAATGTGTGAGATCTGTAAAACATAACGACGAAAATATATTTCCATGAAGAAACAGCGTTTATGTATTGACAATTTCTTCGTGTTAAACATAGAATAATCAACAAAAGTAAAATTTCTTTTATGAATAAAGAAATTTACTGAATATGCCGTATGATCGAAAAAAGTCGTTTAGTTGGCATGAAAATGACGACTATTGACATTTACCATAATATTTTACATATGAAATAACAGCACTCTTCATTTCCAAGCCAACTGTAACAACGTTCTTTGTTTAATCATCATCATCATCATCATGTAGCCATTGTTGTCCACTGCTGAACGTAGGCCTCCTCCATATTTCTCCATGTCTCTCGATTTTGGGCCGTCATCATCCAATTTCCAGCAATCCTCTTTACATCATCGGTCTAGCGTGTCGGTGGTCTGCCTCTGCTCCTATCTGCTCGAGGTCGCCATTCTAACAATCTTCTAGTCCACCTGTCTTTAGATGTTCTCGCCACATGACCTGCCCATCTCCATTTCATTCGAGTTACGTGTTCCACTATGTCTTTAATTTTGGTTTTTTGTCTGATAGTGTTATTAGGAATTTTGTCTCTTTTAGTTATTCCAAGCATGGCTCTCTCCATGGCTCTCTGGGCTACTCTTAAACTTTCTGCTGACTTTTTCGTTAATGTTAGAGTTTCCGCTCCATATGTAATTACCGGCAAGACGCATTGTTCATAAACTTTCCTCTTCAAGCATATAGGTATATCACTTTTAAAGGTCTCCCGCAGTTTGCCAAAAGCAGCCTAACCCAAACCTATTCTGCGCTGTATCTCGTGTGTTTGGTTGTTCTTTCCGATTTGTATTTCGTGCCCGAGATATTTGTATATATGTGTTTCTTTTATGTCGGCGTCACTTATTCTGATGTTCTGTGTCAGCACTAAGTTTGTCATTATTTGCGTTTTACTCGTATTTAAACGGAGACCGACTTTTAATGAGGCCTGCACTAATTCTTCGAGCATCTGCTTTGAATCTCCATGTTATGTGAGACAAGGACGATGTTATCTGCGAATAGATGTGTCAACCTTTCACCATCGATATTTATGCCCCTATTCTCCCAAGAGAGTGATTTCATTGCGTATTCAAGGACAGCTGTAAAAACTTTAGGCGAAATAGTATCCCCTTGTCGAACTCCTCTGCCTACCTCAATTTTATCTGTTGTTTCGTGAAGTTTTACAGTTGGTGGCATTACTATATATGTATTCTATAAGCCTTGTATACCTATAATCTACTCTTCCCTGCTCCAATGCTGCTATTATTGATGTTAATTCTACTGTGTCAAATGCTTTCTAGAAATCAACGAACCCCAATGCTAGGGGCCTGTTGTATTCCACAGATTTTTCTATCAGGACTTTAATTACTTGAAGATGATCGTTTGTTCCATAACCTTTCCTAAAGCCTGCCTGTTCTCTTGGTTGATAGAAATCTAGTTTACGTTAGAGACGTTTGGCAATGATTTTGGTAAACAGCTTATACAAGTGACAAAGAAGGCTTATCGGTCTATAATTTTCAAGCTCGGTGATATCGCCCTTTTTATGGAGAAGTATCGTTATGGCGTTGTTCTATTGAGACGGGATTATTCCTTTTTCAAGGCATAGATTAAATAAGTCTTTAATCCATTTTAATAGTGTTCTTCCTCCGAGTTTTACAGCCTCAATCACTATGCCGTCCTCGCCCGGGGCTTTCTTATTTTTCATTTCTTTTAAAGACTTTCTGATATCTTCTGTAGTTATTTCCGGTATATCCTCTGATCCCTGGTTAACTATCTTTTTGCACAGACGTTGTTGACTGTTGTATGTTTGTTGGTGATTACTTGTGTAAAGTTCAGTGTAAAAGTTTTCTGTTATTTTCAACAGCTTTTCTCTATTTGTTGTTACGACTCCTTGGTTGTCTTTTAGTTTAAAGATCTCTCTCTTTCCATTTGATAGTTTTCCCCGCAACACCTTCATACTTTTATTCTCTTCTATAGTTCGCCTTATATTATCTGTATTAAATTTTCTTACGTCCTTTCTTGATTTCTTTAGATATTGTTTTGTTCAATTGTCTCAGGTCTTCAGAGTTTCTGTTATTTTGTTTTAACATTTCTTTTCGCAAAGATATCATACATATATATTCTTTGATATTTTTTTTATTCTTCTATCAAAACGCTTTGTTTAATCATATAATATTATGTTAAATTATTTAATGGTAGAAAATCCGTATTATTAACGTACTGTACTCAAATCAGTAAATCTACGGATTAATCCGTAGTTCTGGCAACACTGTCCCCCACAACCACCCACTCTGTCGACTGAAAGCAGAACTACGGTACAGTATTCTTAATCCGCTGCGCTGTAAACGACTATCAGCGCGCAGCGGCGCAGAGCTAAACTAAATCTCTGACAGGCTTTGACAATTTTCAAAAAAAAATTCGCGAAAAAAACCTCATAGGCGTGTTTCTGGGGTTGAACTATACTACCAATACTTGCACTTATTTCTGGGATACCCTGTATGATATGGTCCAATCAGTTAGTTGAATAGATGTAAAGACGAGACAAATCGACTGCATAAATGAATGCAATAAACGCAGTTTAATAGTTTGTCATTAATGTGTTATTTTTGCGATATACTTAAATAAAAATAGTACTACTTTTTAGAAGTACAATACAATACAGTGAGTAGAGCCATGTATTCTGTGCTTAACTATAAATATCTATGGAATCTGTAGTAATATTATACGTAGTAGGTACCTATTTTTCAGGCTGTTGCCTTATTATTTTGTTTACACCTATATTAAACATTGCTCCCGTACCTAATTGGTCCAACGTACCAAACGTTAAAAATATAAATTAAATATTTTATAATTATTTCACGAATAAATTCCAGTTTCGTGCAGTCATTATTGTTTGGTTAAATTTAAATAATGAGCTACGTAACTTTTTACGAGCTTTTTATGTGATTAACTCTGTTGTTGTTAAAAATTGTTTAACAATATAAATATGTCGTAGTAATGATAGTTTAAATATAATATTTGTTCGCAAAATATATCTACAGGACATTAGGTATATTTTACAATAGAATGTACTAAACCAAGGTGTTAAAGTGATGTTACCGCATCTCCATAATTATTTCATTTACATCAATTACTCCGGTTACAAAGTGAGCCAATAACTGCAGAAATTAGATTTATGGTAAAAAAATGTCTACCGAGTAAAAATCGAGATTGGTATGCTAGTACATGACATAAATTAGGATTGATTGACGTATTCGATTGTTTTCGGTTACTTCCTGTTTCACCGGAAATGACTACAACTTTTGATATTTAAAAGATCGCGCACACTATACCTGCACGGACCGGCACGGACCAGACCAGTAAAATCTACCGGTGAAGGTGACCGTGTTATTTAATAGAGTAGAGCACACTAGACCAGTACCAGCACGTACCGCCACAAGCCACGACCGTCAAAACAGGTCGTGTCTGTCAGGGACAAATATGACCGGCAATATTTATGCCTGGTCGTGCTGGTCCGACCTAATGTGCGCACCGGCGAACCAGCACACCTCCACAAACATGCAAATTTTGAAGGGTTTGTCAGTATTTCGAGTACGCTAGCTGGCTCAAGTCGCATGATGTAGGTTAGATTTCGTTTATTTTTGTTCGAACCTTTAAATCGTTTTAAATATGAATGAAAAAAAGCTTATTTTACTGGTACAAAAGTATTCAGAGCTGTGCGATACGAGCCAAGCATTTTATATATAGAGACCAAGAAAGAAAAGATGCAATATGGGAGTCGATAGCAAAAAAAAATAATTAAATTTGATTTGTGACATTCGAAAATATTGGAAAAACTTTTCTTCGAATCTTTTTAATTCAGGAAACAAATAATGAAATTCGCCATATTGCTTTCTCTTTTGATTTATAGGGTGAACCCAAAATCTTCTTTTTTTCTTAGCTTCCTTCTCTTCCTCCTCTTCTTCACACAACATGGCTAAAATAATAATTTCTTCCTCTGAACTACTCATTTTCAATACTTCTATGTTGCACGCTCTAGTAGTTGAGCCTTGACAACTGTACTTTTTTCGAAACTCTCGCTTATGTTGCTGGTCTGTGGCGGTAAAGTGTGCGATGTCATGCAGGATGCAGGTTTGTGCTGTGCTGGTCCGTACTGGTCCGTGTAGGTATAGTGTGCGCGATCTTTAAATGGGACGCTCGGTATTTTTTAATTTATTCGATAGAAAATGACACTCAGAATAGAATGAATATCAAGTGAGTGGTACCAAATTATTCGTAAAAAAATACTTTTTCCAAATATGGTAATGAGCCACACTCGTTCCATTAGAAAAAAATGAGATATGATTAAAAATACGATTTAGACATCTGATAAGGCCGGCCAGGACAAGACATGAAAAAAATTAGATGATGAAATCTATTTTTCCAAGGCTCCTTGATTAAAAATTAGTGTTTTTAACATAGCCATGGCATAACCTAATCTAACAGTTTAGATTGAAATTTAAAATACGTTAAAAATTTAAAAAAGTTGTAGGGGTGAGCCACTTTTGAGACACACCCGATATTGTCACAAACAAAATCAATTAATACCGAACAACAAACAAAAATTTTATTATGGTATCAAAATACCATGTGGGGGGACCACCAAATTTTTAAAGGGGAGACTTTCACAAATCTAAAATTTGTTAACATTCTTGGGCCACAGCCCATAAAGTAGACTTTAACATTCTACATTTTTATCAAAAATGTATCAATTATTCCGTATCATATTATAATCTATTCTATAATATGTATACAGGTAATAGATATTTTAAAGCTTTAAAAAAAATATTGTCAAGGTGTATTACTGGTTGCATAACTGCATTACTGCTACATAATCGCAACATGCATTGAGGAACCTGGCGAATTCGCCAGAAAGTAAAATAAAATTACAGAATTCTTTAGAAAATTCCAGAAACAATCGCCAGGGGGTATATAAGGCCCGCGCTTTGACAGTTGGACCAGTCTGAAGATAGTCTGAAGTTTGATAATAGCGCGAAATACCGTTAGAGTAATAGTAGTTGCATAAATTGTGTTGTAAATAGTATAAGTTGTGTGTACAGAGTGAGACAAATAAATTCGTTAAGAATTTTATCGTGAGTTTAAATAGTGGATCCACGGAATTCGTAACAATTGGTGTCGGAAGTGCGATTCAAGAGGATTTTAAGAAGAAATTATGGAGCCTTGCAAGATATTTTAGACCGACCAGAGTTTTTGTTGGTACAAGGAGCAACTAAAGAAATTGGAAGAAGAAGCAACCATTAAGATTTTATGAGAATATGAAGAGAAAGAAGAAAAGAAGAAAAAAAAAAAAAAAAAAAAAAAAAAAAAAAAAAAAAAAATTAAAGATTTGAAAATCCAAATTCATCAAGAAAAACAAGAGGAACAGGACCGGCTCATCGGTCACACTTTAAAAAATTCAACTGGAAAATATTAAAATCTGATGAGGCTAAGTGGCGTCAAAACTCCATAAGTAGGCTTTGAAATAGTTGCTAAAAACATTTCCGACAACAAAATATGTCAAAGGTCGTTATATCTCTCATCATTATTCTTGGATTGAAATGTATAAAGTTGACAAAATTAAGTTCAAATAATCTTGTTATTTCGCACATGAATAAAGTTTTGATTTGCGTCCAAAAAAGTTATACGCCATTAATAATATCTAAAATGGAAAGGAGAACGTTGTTGCAAGTTTTTGACATTAATGTTCTTCTGTTGAGTATTAAATATGAGTAAATACTTTTGATATGGTTAGATTTATTTTAAATTATTAGAATATACATTTTTTTAATGAACTAGCAGAAAAAAGTCTTATGAGGCTTCAGTTTAAATAAAGTTAAGTTGATAGTTAAACCATTAAGACAACTTTACCAAACCTACAAATTTACCGTCCTAGTCCGTTTGTTAAGTCCAGGCCATTTTTAAAAGCATTAGCTCTGCGTTAAACGCTTTTCTGAGGTTGTTGACCTTTAAAGCAACTGTTAGCAAAATCTGTAAGATCCATAATATTATTCTTATAAAAATAAAAAAAAAAAAAAAAAAAAAAAAAAAAAAAAAAACTATTTTTTATTTAAAATAAAAATAACGAAACTTTTCCTAAAGTTTTAATTATTATACACCCTGTACACGACCTGTTCTTATTAATTATATTGATGAATAATTTTATGATACCTACCTATGTAAAATCGGATATAGTTATTAATCAAAGTTGGTAATTTTCACTCAATATTTTTCCGTTTATCGACACAAAATTGACCATGGAAAGTTTTGAGAAAATATTGAAAAAAAAAAAAAAAAAAAAAAAAAAAAGAAGAACAGGACCGTATTCAGAAATTTTAGAAAATCAAGCGAATTAGACAAGGTTGAGAAAATTGTTGAAGATTTAGTAATGCGTCGCCAGAAAGAAAAATTTGAAGATCAGGATCGTCTTAAGAAAACTTTGGAAAATCAGGAATTTCGACTACAGAAGAATTTTGAAGACCTGGAAAAACGCCAGAAAATCACCTTCAAAGAAGCCGTAGAAGATCTGGAGGAGCGTCTTCAGCAGAAAATGGAAAAATTAGAGATGGACCTACAGAAGACCAAGACACAAGTAAGAACACCTGTCGTTCAAGGAACTGCGAACCTTAAGGCCCCAACCTACGATGGACAAACCACCGGGACCATGTACCACCGCCAGTTTGAAGCAGCCGGAATACGAAACTTTGATTGCTGCACTGGACAGAAGATATGGCGACCAACATCGACGTCAACTTTACCAGGCCCAGATTAAGACACGCCTGCAGAGGTCCGGAGAGAGTCTGCAGGAATTTGAAGCAGACTTACGTCGGTTGGTACACCTGGCATATCCAGAAACACCGGAAGGATTTAGGGAAGAACTCGCTGCTCAGTGCTTATCAGCGGACTGAGGACAACGAGTTACAGAGGGTGCTGCAAATATCTCGATTTTCTACCAGCAGCGAAGCACTGGTCAGAGCGCTGGAAATCGAAGCTGCTTTAGCGCCATCCCTAGACCAAAGATAAGATCGGTAACGGTCGAGGAACACCCCGAAAGCACTCACAAGGGTTTGGAGGAGATGTGTAAGAAAGTCGACAAACCATGTGAGCTACTAATAAACAAGGGAGTCAACAACACCCA
The DNA here is from genome assembly GCF_002938485.1 of Sitophilus oryzae. Taxonomy (NCBI): domain Eukaryota; kingdom Metazoa; phylum Arthropoda; class Insecta; order Coleoptera; family Curculionidae; genus Sitophilus; species Sitophilus oryzae. The sequence continues at coordinate 41,651 of NW_022146191.1, read as the reverse complement.
GACAGAGAACCAGAGAAGATTCCAGGACATAAGTTGCTATAGATATGGCAGGAATGGCTACATCAAACGGGATTGCCGTGTCCAAATGCGATCCTGTTCACCATCCACAGAACGTAGGCACCAGGAAAATTAAAATCAGTCAATACTAAGGGGCGAGTATTGACTGGGAGAACAGAGCCCCCAGGATTTTTCCCATTAGGAGTTTAGGAAGAACCGCTGATAGTTTAGTGATCGACGGGAAGGTCAATGGAAGGAGAATCCGAATGACCGTGGATACTGGCGCTATGGTATCGTTGGTAAGGGCTAACTCAGTGCAAGAATTGAAGCTGATGCCTCTGGGAAGAAGAGAGTGTTTACGTACAGTCACGGGGGAAATAGCCGTTGTACGAGGAGAGGCTATCGTCGAACTGAAGCTAGGAAATTTGAAGTTTCAGCATAGCGTCTTAGAGGCAGATATTGAAGATGACTTCATCTTGGGCATGGATGTGATTTGTCAACATGGATTTTCGTTCGATCACCAGAGAAATATCCTGAATATCGGAAATGAAGAGCTTATGTTATCTCCAGACGAAGGACCAGGAAGAATGGATATAAGATCAGCGGAAACTGTGGTGATACCTGGTAATCCGAGAAGATCGTATTCGGTAAAGTGGAGAAAATCGCTGGGTGCTGTGTTGGACTGGTACAAAGTAGATAGATAGGTACTTAGTAGGAAAATCATTGAACACCGACAAGAATATACCGATCAGAATTGCGAATGTTTTCCTGAATTGCGTCAAGATTCAAAAAGGTGACAAGATAGCCATCTGCGAAACTGTAAGAAGTGTCACCCGATGTAATGAAGTGTCATCAGCTGTTACACAAATGGCATCCAAAGAACCACTAAAACATCTAGGAGCAGCCATGGATCACCTAACATCTGATGAGAAACAGAAGGCTAAGCAGTTCCTGTTAAAGCATGGCAGTATTTTTGAGAATAACAACAGTGGAAGAACGGATTTTGTGAAGCACCGGATTAATACTCGTCATGCTCAGCCGATTCGACAACGCCCTAGAAGGGTGCCCCTTTCCAAACAAGAAATGGAGACAATGGTAGATAAGATGTTGGAAGATGGAGTAATCGAAGAACCATCAAGTCCATGGTCATCTCCTGCTGTTTTGGTGACGAAGAAAGATGTACACGTATTTTATCGTGAGTTTAAAATAGTGGACCCACGGAATTCGTAACAATATGTAGTTATTACTTTAAACTAATTGTTCATCATTATCCTAAAAATTAGCTATGTTTACTAAGATTACTGTTAACAAGTAATTTACTAAATATTCATGGTTCTAAAACAATAAAATTTATCTTGAACAGGGACTCATGAGAAGTGTTAAATTAATAGAACAGCTTATTAATAAATAATTAGATCATTTGTTGAACTGAAGTTGCGACTGTAGTCAGAATAAATTAAACTTATATGTAGATTATAATATCATAACAACACTGCATAAAGTTCCAAAACATTTTTATTTTGGCATGTAACTGATTTGTATATCTTTTACCAGCAGAGCTTTTCATCCTCAACCTTTTGCTTAAGATGCGTACAGACCTGACGAGACGATAGAGTAGGGCATTCAATCCCGAAAGAAATTTTCAATCCCGGGATTTCGAGAAAATAATAACAGATCCCAGGATTTTATATAATATAAAAAAAAAAAAAAAAAAAAAAAATTATATTATATTTTTCTTACAAAATTCTATTGAACAAAAACATTAACATAAATTAAACGTCATCCCCATTACAAAAATAACATAACATATAAGTTTTATATAAGGAACTAAACATACATTTTATTTAATTTACATAACCAATTGAATACAGCATAACACAGGATTACTAAGAGATACCAAAATAACAACTTATGCAGTAATAAAGATGAGGATCTAAACTTAGTTTTTTTGGTTTTTGAAAAAAAAAATTTCTTTAAAAACAAGCTGATCAAGAGAGACCCTGCGACGGAAAATATAAGGTACATTGTTGCCATACATTCAAGGTTGTTTATAAACGCATATTGTACTATCATGAAAGACTTGTGTACGATTTAAATTAAGGAAAAATGTAATGATGAACTCCGAAAATCCCCGGATTAAAGAAAAGACAACCCGGATTGGACTGGTATCGTCTGATCCCGATCTCGGAAACGTGGATCCTGGATTGAATGCCCTAAGCGCGAGATAAGTGTGGACGTGTCTTGCGAGAGACGGGAGCCTAGAAGTCGCGCGAGACGGTAGTATCAGCGGTTTATGGTTATTACAGATGCAAACTGCGATTGCGCTTTTTAAATCGCAGCGACTGCAACCGAGTGCTGGATTTGAATATTTACCAAAGCAAATTATTCGTAAAAAGTTTTTCGTTATTACGCCAACAATGAGCCATCCCCGTTTCATTTGATAAAATTGAGATTTTTTTTTTTTTTTATTTATTTTGTATAAAATGGAATTAAGGTAGATATCTTCCTATAGAAGAAGACTAAAAACATTTAGATGATCAAATCTATATTTTCCAAAAAAAAAAAAAAATTATAAAATTATTAATAATATATAATATGATATGGCCATTCTATTCATAGAGTCGCATTTTCTTCCGAATAAAGTAAAAACTGAGGTGCGAGGTGTTTCATTTAAAATTCAAAAGTAATAATATTTTCCGGGTGAAACAGGAAGTGACTGAAAATAATCGAATACCGTCAATCAATCCTAATTTATGTCATATACCAACGTACCAAATCTCGTTTCATCAAAAAAGCATATAGAGGTAAACCACCTTAAGAAACAATCTGCTATTATATGTGTCCTAGAAAAAAATAATAAGCATCCCTCTATATCTTCCAATATAGCAAATCGCAATTCTTAAAAATTCAAACCTCGCAGATAGAAATCACGGTCTTACAATTTACAAAATCACAATCGCAAAAAAATCGCAAATCGCAGTAATAATTATTGCCTAAATTGCAATCACAACCGTAACATGCGATTTTAAAATCGTTGCGATTGAATCGCAGTTTGCAATTTCTTGTTCATCTCTAGTTATTATACAATAACTTGCTTGGCTCGTGGTAGGTGTCTATCAAATGATGGATTGAAGCAGTCTCGCGTTGATCTCGCGCTATCACTCCTCTCGTCAGTTATTTTGTCTCGCGCTCGTCTCGTACGCACCTTAGCAGAGATGCGCAATGCGATTTTATACAGGATGAGTCTTAAATAAGTGCAAATATCTTTAGGCTGGTAGATCTCGATAAAAGAAACATATGTTCTCTTTACCGTTTTTCTCGTAAATAAGTCCGAAATAACTGAGATTTTTTGTTTCGAAATTTGGAAAAAAAGGTTTTTGCTTAAATTTTAAGAACCACTGATCTTTCTGGTTTCTTATTTGGAAATTTAATCTACTACCCATAGTTGCCATATTATCTAAGAAATTATGTTTTTAAAACTAAAAAAAAAAAAAAAAATTTTCTCAAAAAATCATTTTTTAAAAAAAAATCGCGAAAAAAAACCTAATCGTGTGTCTGGAGTCGAAATATACCGCCCCAAAAAATACGGTAACTTATTTAAGACTCACCCTGTAATAAATAAATTTCCAGTGGTAGCTCGTCGAGTGAAAAGTCGACATCAGCAGATATGACCAAGTTGGTTTCCCTTGCTCGTAGCAGCATGTACCACAGTAGTTTTGATCGGAAAAACGAAGCACTTTTGTATAGTGGTAAATTATGTCCAACGAAGTTATTTTGATTTCACAAAAATATGCGAATATTCCAATATAGGGACACCCTGTATACCTGCGCCAAATCATCGGCTTCTTCGCCACCTTCGGACGTCATAACGGTGACGTCACCGCGACCGTCGTCGTCGGCAGGAAGTGCAATCAGCGGCGCTCGGGCCGGTCGCCACGGCGGCGTTGCCGGGTCTCCATCCGTACCGTCTAAGCCTGCGTGACACCGTGCACGCCCTAATAATAATACAATTGTCGTCCGTGAACGCGCACAGAGTACGCGCAATAATAACCGAAGAAATTAACCAACTCGACTGGGATATGGAACAATAAAACGTGAGGCGATAAACACCCAGTGAAATAATTCGAATCCACCTACAGCTGGATCGGCGGCGATTTATCGATGTAATTCCCTCGCGCTCGGTTTTTGTTGCGATGATTTGGTTCTATTCCAAAGTGTATTTAAACGTAACAACAACGTATCGAATGCAGTTGGAATCGACCTAGAGCGAGTATAAAAATATGAGGATAAGTACGAGTTGCAAGTGGACTTATATTTCATTTATTATCCACAAACTAAAATAGAGAGAGAGTTTTATCCACCACACAGGCTTAAAGGGATATCTTCCCATCCACCAAGTAGCATTTTAGAAAACAAAATCTCTGCTCAGAAACATTGCGGAACAGTTTCTTCTGTCACATTTTTGATAATTTTATGTTCTGTAACATAAATCGCTTTTTGTTTCGGAATAATTTACCGCACCATGGTTTCGCTACATAAGCTATAATATAAAGATATTGGTGTCACAAATCTTTCAAACTTTTAAGAAACAGATGTAACTCACATTTACAGATTTTGTACCCGTGTTGTGCCTGAAAAGTTGCCATAATTTGATATTCTGACCTTACTCTACTGTTTTGATTTTTCTGCAGTTTTTGCCATTTAAGCATTCTTCAAAAAAAAAAAAAAAAAAATAAATTAAAAAACAGAAAGAACGACATATTTATGGTGAGTACACATACAGATATTTCTTTAAGGATTTTTATAATTATTTATTATACGCATTCATAGGGTGATTTTATTTGAGGAATAAATGCAAGGAGCCACCAATTTTATACCCAACAGGGGAAACCGAAGATAAACACAACAGCAAAGATTATTTTTTCACAATGGAATGAATACATGCTTTTTAATTTTTATTTTATATATTTTATATAGGTGGTCCGAACTGTCTGAAACTTCGGCAACATATTCTGCAAGATAAAATACGCAAAAAAGTTCGTATAAATGTATGCTGTCCTAAAATGCTTAGTTTCAGAGATACAGGTAGAAGTTTCATTTTTATTTCTGATTTTAACATTGAAAAATGTTTCTGTTATCCCATATAAGGGAGCCCAAATCGAATTAAAAATGCTACATTTGCTACAATTCATGACGTCATATATAATAAGGGCATAGGAAATTTATGAAAGGGTGGCAATGGCCAAGGCAAGTAAAACCATTACATCCCTAATTGTTTATTGATATATCTTTTATTAGTTTAAAAGCAAAATATGGGTTTGCTTTGATACCTTGTCAAGACATGTTTGAAACTTCTTTAAATTGTTTCTTTTTTTTCATTTAGGCCTCGTTTTTCGTTAAATGAAAGTTATATTAAAAATCTATTTTAAACCAAATTTTCGCATCATTGAAATGAGTTATTCATGTTTAAAGTTTTTTTTGGTCATAAGCGCTAATGGAAATGTTTTTTTGTAAATAATTATAAAAAATTACTCCCTACTAAGACTTTATTGTGTACTTGATCAAAAAATAAGTATTTGTTTTCCCTATACGGTGGTATTAATAGATCGATTTTAATGATAGTGCCCTTTTACTCGGTCTAATTTTGTACTACTCTTTCGGAATAAGGGTCCTCATATCATGTACTGCAAACGTACTGTACTTCCATCCCTTAAAAATTCAGCTTGTGACAACGAAGTTGAGAAATAGTTTCAAAATAAACTTTAATCTACCTCCATCATAGGTAGTGTAGGTACTCTAGGTATATTCTACCCAGACAGTAGCTGAACTAGCATGGTGTAAAGTAATTAATTTGTTATCCGATAAGTAGTTGTCATTATATAAGTTTAACCATCTTATACCTCCTATAACGGTAGATTTTGGATTTTTTTTTATTATAAAGAAAAAAACAAAACATACTGGGCAACTAAATGTTATTGTTACAGGTTAATTTGTTAAAGAAATATGTTACCCACATATTATTTTAATAATACAGTATAATAATGTATACATATATTATGTTATAACACATACATATGTATTGAATGTACTTATTTTATCCAATGCATTGTTTTGTTTTTTAATCTCACAAATAAGAATGTTTTATGCTTTGCCATAAAACAGTGATTATATTAATTTATTTACACCCTTTACACTGTTTTCTATAAGGGGTGTAACCAGGAGTATATTTCGTAACCTTTTACGATATAAGAGGGCACAAGTGTTTTATTACCAATGCATGATTAAAATTCTAATATATTTGTACATAAAATAAAATAGACTAGAAAGTCAATTAATTAATACTGACGTAATTACTAAATAAGTACAAGATTTTTTCTAATTATTTTAGCGTATTTTTGGGGTCACCTAATTATAAAGGAGAGATAGAGAAGGATAGAGAGTAGAGTAGAATAGGGAATGAAAGTTTGCTCTACGAAAATGCAATACTATAACATTATAAACCAGACAGTAAAATTTTTATACAAGGGTTTATTTAGTGACATCATAACGAAATATATCTTCCTCAATTATCCCTTCAAAGAATAAAAATAACCTCTAGAGTATTATACTTTAATAAATAAAAGATGAAAATAAAACATACAAGAAGTAAAAATCATTTAAACACTAGTTGATTCGAGGTGTAATCAAGAACGTAGTCGCGAGAAAAGCTAGTAATTTATTAAATTATTTTATTTAACTCATTAAATTTTATTGAAAAGGAATTTTGTAATTCGCCACTATATTAGTTAAAAACTAAGAAACCTATATCAAATTTAAAAGCCTAATTTTGATTCACTTTTACAAAATCTGAAGACATTTTAAAAGAAAAGTTTTTTGATAATGTAGATTGACTACAGCAATACGTAACTGAACGAAGTAATACCAA
>NW_022146191.1:9266-31780 GCF_002938485.1 Sitophilus oryzae | reverse complement strand
TCAGTATGCTTCGTTTAAGTTACGTATTGCTTTAATACTGAATAGGCAACTGATATGGTTTTAAATTTCATGCAATAACGCAGCTTTAAACTATAACGAATCTATGTATAAGCGCCACTCACAGGTAGAATGTTCTATAGAAAGTTCTTGCATTAAGCCATCGATATCAGTACATGCACACAACGAATCCTCCATACTGAAGAATGCAGAGAACGGAGCATTTCTTTTTCTAAAAGTGGTGATTTTTGTTTCATTGGCTAACAGATTCTATTCCTTAAGCCGGGATCCAAGATGTTCTGACTGCTGCTTTGATAACCCCAAGTCACGCACTAAGTCATTCATCTCGCTTTGAACAATCAAATGTGGCTTGTCGGATCCGCCCTCTGGGGTAAAGGTAGGATCAGTACACTGGTCTCTAGAGCTGTTTGATTCAATATCTTCCTTCTCTTCCAAAACAATACCTTGCCAGTCTAAGGGCGAGATCGGCACTGGGAGATCTGCACCATGAAGAACAGGTCGTATGGCAGACGGCAAAGTGGGATACTCGATCTTGTGCTTTTGTTTTTTTTTTTTTTTTTTTTTTTTTTTTATATTATTATACTTAAAACTAAGAAATGTTTAGTTGGTTCTCGCCATACCATTGGAACCGCAAATGGCATTTTTTCCTCTTCCCTTTCATCCACTGCACAAGCGACACTCTACAAGTAACGCAGCACACATTAGGAGCCCACTGCTTGTCTTGATCTCAAACCAAAACTCCAAAATACTTGAAGTAGGCTTTCTTCACATTTTCAGAAAATGGTCTGGTTTGTGATTGCACCATAAATTCTCCACAGATGTAACAAAATCGATCAGGAGACACTTTACAACTGCGGCGCGTTTGACTTGACATTTTCGTACTATTTATCTACACGCGACGTCGAAAATCAACTGAAAACTGAACACTCTTATGTTTTTCACAATATATTATAGTGCACAAACGCCCTTTCAATCATCCCATCATAAATTTTACCTGTATGTAAACGAATCTACCTAGACTTAATACCTGACATCTATAAAATTGACTACCTGCAAAAAAGAGGCGTAATTAGGCAACTGAAAAGTGGTACGTGTAGGAGCTTCAGGAGTATTTTTTCTGTTATTAGAAGCATATTTTTATGAAGAAATTCTGCAACTGACTCGTGTTACAAAAATCATGTCGGCCTGTGTAATGAGACCCTGTTTCCATTCATCTGGGATGATGTTAGATACCCAAGCTCGTGTAATTAGAGGATGCAGTATGTCTGCTGCTGTGCTAGGATCTGCTTTGAGGAGGTCTGCAGGGACGCTATAGGGGCCGGCTGCTTTATTGTTCTTAAGTGTTTTAATAGCCTTTTGTATTTCTGTTTTCGTTGGCGTGTCGCAGTTGATAGGCATTTCGATTGTTGGCTTCGGTTCCTCGTTGTCGAAATTTTGTTCACTTATTGATCCAAGCAGGTTGCTGAAGTGTTCTTTCCATCTGTCAAGCTGTTCTTCAGAGGATGTTTCGGACTTTTGCCCCATGATATTCTATTATATTCTAAGTTTTCTCTGTAATTATTATTGCATTTATTTGCAGAAAATATAAAAGAAAATCAGAGAAAAACAAAGTTTTTTGTCCTGCTTGTGGAGAAGAATACACTGATCCACCAACAGAAGACTGGATAGAATGTGGGAATTGTTTTTTAGAAAATTTTATGCTCTATAAGAATGCGCGATGTAAATTTTTTTATCATAAACCGTTTCAAAGTTATGGTACTTTTAAATGGAAAACTTTGAATGTTCACCGACACCTTTTAAAATTGAGCTGAAAATCCTGCCTTCCGGGGATATTTTTTTCTCGGTTATTAGGCAAACCCCATAAATTCCATAGGATAGTTTTTTTTACTCACCTTAATATACACCCCAATGAGGAATATTGTAGATATATATTCCCGGTATAAACTGGTATCTTCCCTTTAGAGGGTTTACTATGCGGTCGTCGGGGAATTCCCTTATAAAATTACGATATTAACCTCTATTGCACCGTGGGCATTATGCTATCGTTCTTTTGATAGAAAATATTAAGTAACTATTGTACACTCTGCTGTGCATTCGTCGAATAACTGGTGGTTTTCTGACCATTTATTCTTAGATGTTTCCTTTTTAGCCGACCGCACCAACAGGTACGGTAGGCTAATAAGACTCGGCAAAAAAAAAGTTTTTAATTTCACTCAAAATGAGTTATTTGGGTCATAGATGACCTAAATACAAAATATTTTCATGGTGTCTGTCTGTCTGTAACACGATAACTCAAAAACCGATTTTAACCAAATTTGGCACAAAAATACTGTGGCACCCGAGAATCTGGCCATTAGTTTTTGGTTGGGGTGGAGGGTTTGGGAGGGGGTTAAAAATTTTAAACAACTATAAATTCTACAACTCCAAAATTACAGTAGCTAGCGAAACGCGGTTTTCAATTTAAGATTCGGAATAATATTTGCAAAAAAAATTGTAATAACATCAAAATCCAATGTCAAGTCGCGGTGCAGAGATAAAAAATTGAAAAATTCCTTCACTTTGAAACTAAAAAGAAGACACCTGAGTTTTTAACAACATATTTTAGTATGGGCAGCTATACGTGCCTCCTGGCGCCATTTTTTTTTGTTTAATGCGGAATTTAACAACTCTTGTGAAATTTGTTAAAGTAAATACTTAAATTAAACAAAGTATTACCGGGTATATGGTATTTACCCAAATTAAATACCGGGTTTACCGATTGGCGTCAATAACCGGGTGACAAATCATTGGTATGTTACCCAAATTCTCAGTATAAACCTCGGTGCCATTTCAAAATACTGCCCATCATTGGTTAGAAGACGTGACACATTTTTGTAACTAGTTCCAAAAAAGTATATTTGACTACGATTACCATACTAATCCCGCGGATTAGTAACCTCCCTCTACGAAGCCCGGATTGACTATCCAGAATGAGAAATTTATTCTAAACGAATGCTCACAAAACTGCCAGCTACATATAAAAAGAAAGAATGAGAGAAGAGCCTTTAAATTCTAAAGTCTAACACAAGCAATCACATCGGAGGGAAAAAGGAGTTTTGTCTATCGCAGACTCATCCGAATGTTTGGATGATGATCCGAATGTTGTTGGATGGAAAAGATGTTCACACAATGAATTGCTAAGATTAACAACCCAAACTATAACAAAGTGACTGTTATTATTGAACCAGGCCGAGTGCGCTTCAGGATCATGGCACTCAACATGATCAACTTCTTGTCTTTCTTGATTATTATGTATTCTTGCTTTAGTCTCAACTCTCTTAAGAAATCAGTTTGATTTCTCTCTATTGGAGGGGGGTGCAAAAATATTAACAATCATTTTTTTTTAGCAATTAATTATAATTATTATTATTTTTATTAAAGAAGAAGAACATTCGACCAATGTGTACTACCAGTCCATGGGACTCTGCATGCGAAACATAGACACTTAAAACCGACATAATAACGAAACTGCAGATGACAACGCTTCAAAATGGAATGGAATTATGCTGGGAATAATCAAGCGAGAGACCGTAAAAGAATAGATGGATACGACAAATATACCAGTAATAGATGTCATCCACAGAGTCAATATCTCAATGGAAGGGGCAGGACACCCTGCAAGCAAGGACAGACTCAAATGGAACCGACAAAAATTACAGCATGGTACCCACGAGGAAACAAGAGACCTAAGGAACGACCAAACTTGAGATGAGACCATGACATAAGGAAATTCGTAGGGATAACTTGGGCCTGCATTGCCAACAATATACAGCAATGGTCCCAACTACAAAGAGTATCTAACAATATGTGAGGGAGGCTACACACATCATTGGGTAAATGGTGAATAAGCTGAAAATGATGATGAGATGATGGATGAATTATTTTAATAATTATATTATTTTTTTTTTTTTAAAGAATTTATATTTTGCGACAAACGAGCAATATTTATTTGGAAATGTTAATTTTACAAAGGCTACCGTCCCACAATCATCATATGACTAAAACAAAAAAACATCATACATAGCCTCCGTGTGCCTTCCGTCATAGCCTCTTTTCTAAATCCTATCAAAGCACTCATAACTCCAAACACTTTATCCGCCATATTTGAATAAAAGCTTTTATTACATATTTCTAAACGAAGCATGCATTTTTCTGCCTTTCTCTTGTGAAGTTTTTTTGCGGTACGTGTAGCGCACTGTCTGTAATATTTTACGTCCGCGCGCCCGCCGTCTATTTAGTCTGGCACAAAGTGACACAACACATACATTCTTCATGCAATCCGATCGGCCCCAATAATTTGCATTACACTTCGCCCATTGGGAATTATTCCTCCCGGCCGACTATTTACGCTTCATATATTGTAACCAATTAACACAATGCCTTATGGAGCCACGCTTAGATGCAATCAAATAGTCGCTGAATTGACATAAGATATGTATTGTTTTCACTTCTTGCAACTAAATAGTCGGCCGATAAAATTTTACAGGTAGGCTTAAGTTGTATCCGATTCCCTTCACGTATTCATAGCTACTTTAAATTGGTAAATCAGGGAATTCAAGTCTTCAAATTGATATTTTTGTAGATAGTGCGATAATTGTTTTGAGCAGTTTATATTTAAAGGGATATTTGGAACCACACTTAATAAAAAAATATTTAAGTTATTAAAAAATAAAAGTGTCATCGTTAGAGGTAATATTAAATAAATAAAGTGTTTTAAATTTTAAATACGTAATTTTCTTGATAGACTACATTCAAAAAATTACAGAAAACAGTATTTGCTGTGAAATGAACGACAGACAGCAATGTCACTGTCAGGATCCTCCCTTGACGGAATATAGACATCACTGTAAAAATTTTCTTTTTGACATTGTCATAAACTTACCGATGGTTTATCTTTTGGGTCTTCCTTCGGTTTTCATATATATACAAATTTGAGCATCGACTCTTCAACATTAATCCTTAATTATCGCCAACAAAATTCACAGTAATCAACAAACTAATATTCTTTATCATTATTTCCACTTCATTCTCGACATAAAATAAATAAAACTAAAACGATTCACTATCCGGTACGTACAAATCCGAACTACTTATACACATTGGCAAAAAGTGTAACGCGAATTATAATATAGTCTTTCGAATTTCAAAATTGTCGTCGGTGGTTGCTCGAAGTACCGGCGGCGACGATGTGACGTTTGTCGTACTGAGCGCGGGTACCGAGGGGTAGGACAACTGGCAACGCCGTTCCGGCCAGTACCACCTGCGCGCGTGTCGAACAGGCGAATGGGGACCAACGACGACGAAGAGTACTCGTGCAATACTGTTTACGTGCGTTACGTCATCGAGGAACGAGGGAGAGAGCCAGAGAGACAGAGAGAGAAGTACCTACGTACCGATGGACGAATTGTAATTGCCCCGTTCCGATGTACCGAGTACCGGCTGCCTGCTTACTGTTGTAAGTACCACCCGGTTCTAGATAAGACTGTGACGACGGCATAGACGTTGGTCTGCTCGGTGATACCCCAGGGTTGGGTATGTTGTAAATAGGTATTTAATTAATATAGTCAAATATATTTTTTTCGTATCAGCTTAAAAAGTTATTCAATGTCGAATGAAAAATACCGTATGATAGTTAAGACAGAATCTATACTAATATAATAAAATCTTAAAAGGACTGACTCATCGATTTATCACGATCCTGCTCAAACACTCAACGTAAGAAGGCTCTATTTTGGCATACAGGTTGATATCCTGGGTGTAAGGGTTCGATAAGAAGGGATTTTTTCGAATATTTTTAAAAATTAAAAAAAAAAAAAATTATATTAATTTAATATATATTATTAATAATATATTTTTATTTAAAAACGGTCAAGTTCCGAAAAAAACGAGCTTTAAACACGTATATTTCTATTTTGTTTTTTACATATTTCTAAAGATTTTTAAAATGTATACATGGGTTGTTTCGGAAAAATTGATCATTGATTAAATCACGATCCTGCTTAAAGGCCTTGACCTAAAAAGCTGATTTTAGGAAAACGGATGACCTTAGGGTATAGAGGTTCGATCGAAGGGATTTTTTCGAATTCCGAATTCTAAGTGGGTGAAAATCATCGTCTAAATATTAGAATGATTTTTTAATTTACAAACCGGTGAGTTTTTCCGGAAAATCTTTAACAGTGTATTTATTGCTGTTTCATTTAAGATTTTTTAAAGATTTTTTTTTTTTTTTTTTTTTAAGATTTTTATTGATTAATCACGATGCTGCTTAAACTATGCTTGATGTTTAAACCTATTTTTGGCAAACGGATTGACTGTGGGAATAGAGGTTCGATAAGGAGGGTTCTCAGATCCATCCAAGCGGGCGAAAACGCCCCTCAAATATTCCAATATTTGTTATTTAAAAAAACGGTTAGTCTTCGGGAACACGGCATATTTATTTACATATTTACTATATTTTTTTGAGTATTTTAATTTTTATTATATCATTACAGGGTGTTCCAAAGTTGGGTAATTGATTTACCACGATTCTGCTTAAACTGCTTGAACGTAATAAGCTTATTTTTGGCAAAGGTTTAGAATAGTAATTCCAACGTAACTACCCCTCAAATATTATCCAGTGTAATACTAAATATGCCATATTGTTTTTTGTTATCTGACATAAATGGTGAGAAAATTTTATCAGTTTTGTATGTTCAAGGAAATTCTTGCTTTGCTTTATCATACCATTACAAATGATTACATTGACTGGCGAACGAAGTCGCGGGTACATGCTAGTAGTATAATTTGTAGATGGCAGGAGTGAGTCTCATATTTAGACAAGATATATAGACCTTTCCCTGCAAACCACAAATATCTATTGTGACTAGCATGTACCCGCGACTTCATTCGGTGAAATTAATCATTTGAATTTTATTTCATAGTCTATTAATTTTTCGACGAAAAAACTGTATTGTTTGTACTTAATATTGATTTTGGATTGTTGATTAGCGTTTATTTATTAAGACCAGAGCTTAAGCATTTGCGATAAATAAAATGGCGAGCAATTTGTTGCAAAACCTTAAATTAATCTTAATATTTAAAAAAAATTTTAAATTTTTCTCTTATTTCCGAGAAAATTTAGTCCACAAACATAAGGAATATTTTTTTTAAAAAAAATAATTTGACCAATCCAATTATCTTAAAGATATGAAGTTGTCTAAACAAGTGTACTAGCAATACGGATTGTAGTATAACATCCTTTATCTTTAATTTCTTCTTATTTGTGTAACTAGTTCAAAAAGGACATATTTTCTCTTTACAAAAATTAAAAAAAAAAATATTTTGTTAATTTTTAGAGACTAGTGAAATTGACTCTTGAAGTTCTGTTTGAAGTGGGACTAACATTGGACACTGTATTATTATAATAAAATAAACCGAGCCAAATTACCTGCAAATTGTCGATTTCTTACTTCCTAGGAACACACAAAAAGATCCTATGTCATAAAATTATATAAAAAAAAAAAAAAAAAAAAAAAAAAAAAAAAAAAAACATAACATACGTAAAATTTAAACAAATTGGATAGTTTAACAGACCAATTAATATGTTACAGGAATGTGATAATGTTTATGGTTTTAACTGGACTAAGTCAATTAAAATAAGAAATAATAACAAATGCTTTATTTGCAACTTTAAAGAAAAGAAAAAAAAAAAGGCGGAGTTGAAACCAGAGGTAGAACACTGTAACTAAATAGCCCCCCCATTTACAGTGGATGGACCGATTTGATCCGTCCGAATTGTGTCGGCGAACTAGGCTCGGCACATACCAAAACTCTCGTCATTTTTGAGCTCGAATTTAGTTCCCCGACTTTATAGCCCGTGTTGTTAATGGACAAAATTTGACGTTTTATAACAGATTTGATCTAGCTCGCGATCTTTTGGAAGTCCTGAAAGATTTAACCAGTGGTCTTAGATTTATTCGGCATATTTGTACTCAGTGAATAGTAAAAATGAATATCGTAGAAGCGCTAATAGACTTGTGCATGGCTATGTATTTATCGCCATGACAACAAAAACTAAAAAAACGGGAAGCAAGTGGATGGAAAACAATGGAATATGTCTCGTAGGATGAACTAGGTCATGCATTGCTAGCAGTTATCAATTTCGAAGACTTTGATACCGTTGCAAAACAGCGCCAAATATAATTTGACGGGTTTAAACCTGCGATTTCATCTGTGGGCGATAGTGCACGGCCCGATTCGGCTCGGTTCGCCACATACACACGAAGTTTTATCCGCGTATTTGGCTCGTGCCATATCAAATTGGTTAAGTTATCCGCTGGTGTATGGGGGGCTAATAGCGATCGGTAGCTATGCTATCTATCATCATCTATAATATTGTCGCTTGGCGTTTAGTGTCTACAGCTAAGGTCAGTATTCTTCCCTACCGATCGCTATTTAGTTAGAGAATTCCACCACACGCTTCCTCACTAAACCAACCAAAAACTAATAGACAGGGCGTTTCAAAAAAAGATCGTAATATAACCATCATATAATAATTCTGATTGCTCTGTCTCAGAGGTGCAAAAAGTCAGTTTTAAGAAGACTTAAGTCATAAATCTTAAGTCAAATTCAACATAAAGTTCAAATTATTTTTGAGTCTTAAGTCTTTGACTTAAATCATTTTATTTCAAGTCAAGTCATTTTTCTAAAGACTTAAATCAACATGACGTTATTTAAGTCGTTTTTATGATTTAAGTCTATATGTTTGACTTAAATCATGATGATCTGCAAGTTAAGTCAGTCAAGACAACCAAAATTCAGTTTTAGTATGTGTATATGTATCCATGTATGTATTAAATGTATGTTTATATGTATCCATTACAGATAGATGTCATCGAATACAGGTCTATTAAAAAGTGGTGATGTGTTTTGCAAGGGCGTGAGACAAGGAGATACCATCTCTCCCAAGTTATTTACACTGGCACTGGAAAATGTCTTCAAGAAATTAGAATGGGAAAATAGAGGTCTAAACATCGATGGGGTACACCATAGCCATCTGAGGTTCGCATGACGATATTGTTTTGCTGAGCACCGACATTTATGAACTAAACACCATGCTAAAAGAGCTAAATAAGCAATCCCAGAAAATTGGCAAATGAACTTGAAGAAGACCAAGATAATGTTGTAATATCCATAACATTACCGTGGAAACGTAAAAAAAAAAAAAAATATTATTGAAAACTAGACCATTGATAATATATTTAGGTCTTAAAATCAAGCTGGGCAAGAAAAACCAAAATACGGAGATAAAACGCAGGATCCATTTGGATTGGGTAGCATTTGGAAATATGATCGATATTTTCAAGGATAAAAAGATTCACAACCAAAAAAGTAAAAAGGCTTACGACAGCTGCATTCTATCTGTGCTTACGTATGGTTAGAGACTATGGCAATTTCTCGAAAAACAGCAGAACCACTACGAGTAGCACAAAGAGCCATGGAAGAAATCATGTTGGGAGTCAACATTAGGGAAAAAATACGGAGCACCCACATACGTCAAAAACAAAATTAATAGATGTCGTAAAAGAGTGGCAAGTCTGAAGTGGCAATGGATAGGAATGTGGACAGCACAGGATCCAGACCGATGGCCCGAAAAAATAATCCTATGGAAACCTAGGGGAACAACAAAGAAGTGTGGGCCGACCAAAAAAGAGATGGGTCGATGACGTCAGAGCAGTGGCGGGAAGACAATGGATAAGATTGGCTAGAGATCGCGAAGCATGGAAAAACCTAGAAGAGGCCTATATCCAACACTGGATGGAACCAGGCTGAGAAAGAAAGAAGAAGAAGAAGATGTGTTTTGATCACTATGGAATATAACGATGGCATAAGCTAAAGGCTGAAGGATTTTAAGGTACTCTTCAATATATTCGAGATAAATTTCTTTCGTTCGTCTTTCGTGCTACATAACGGGGATTCATTTGAAAGACAACAGACTCATCATTACGCACGCGTAACATGACAAATAATCAAAACCGGTTCCGAAAAACTAACGTATTTAATAGTGGCATCGAGCATTGTTTTTTTATTCTGCTGCTTGGCTGCCGCCTAACAGTTTAAAAAGAAATGCCGCTGTTAAAAATGTATCATAAAAATATACGAAAATCTGACTTAAGCCTTTTATAAAACGACTTAAATAATGTACTTAAACAGCCGTTAAACGGTAGCCTACTAAAATGCCGTTAATAGATATTGTGACGTCGTTCATGTTGGCGGAAAGTAAAGCCTAGCTATAAGCATATTGCAAGAGCACCTGTGGTTCCGTGGCTGAGGCCATCGGTTCGTTAGCAAATGGTCCGGGGTTCAAATCTCACGCTGACCAACACTTTTTTATATTTTTTTTTGCTTATAGCGTGATCTTATTGCATTGGTTTTACACTTTTTGGTTGGATTGGTTTAGTTATTTGGCGGGTTGGTTAGCGTGTTATTTGGAGGATGTTTAATTCCATTGGTTAGTGGTTATTTGGTGGGGTTAGTTGGTTTTATATTAATATTGTTTTTTAATTTTTTTTATCAGTGGTCCGAGGTTAGTTGCGGTGGTTAAGTTGGTTATTTGGTGGGGTGGATAGCTTTGGTTAGTTCTTATATAATTCCTATATTTCATAAAGCCGTCAAGTGCGTCACATCAACGACGTCATACCTATTAACGGCATTTTAATAAGCTACCGTTTAACGGCAGTTTAAGTACAGCCTAATTTTAATGGCTTAAGCCTTTTATAAAAAGACTTAAATCTTTTTATATTACGGAATAAAGATTTAAATCAGAAAAAATCATTTTTTTTTTTTTTTTTTTTTTTTTTTTTTCTTTTTTTTTTTAAAAAGTCACGCTTATCGAAAAATGACTTAAAATCGAAATGACTTAAGTCATTAACAAGAATGATTTAAAATCAAAAAAAAATTGGCGTTCCGGGAGGCACGTATAGAGCCGCCCATACTAAAATATGTTTTTTTTTTTTTTTTGTATGTATATTTTTTAGTTTCAGTTAAAAAAAAAAAAAAATTTTTCCAATTTTTTTTTTATCTCAAAAAACCTGCGACTATGACTGATTTTTATTTTATTACAAATTTTGTTGGCAAAAATATTATTCCTAATCTTAATCTGAAAAAGCCGCGTTCGCTAGCTACTGGTAATTTTGGAGTTAGCGAATTTTTTAAATGTTTAAACTCCGCTCCAAAAACCCTCTTACCATTTTGTGGCACAAATTTGGTTAAAATCGCGTTTAGCGGTTTTTGAGTTATCGTGTTAACAGACGGCAGACGGACACACGGACAGACACACAGACCGACACCATGAAAATATTTTGTATTTAGGTCATTTATGACGCAAATAACTCATTTTGTCAAATTAAAAAACTTTTTTTTGCCGATCTTAAAACCTATTGGTATGGTCGGCTAAAAATTTAAGATGGCGTCAAAATTGATCATTTAAAAAAGTTACAGATAAAAAAAATAATCTTTTATTTTTTTTTTTTTTTTTTTTTTTTTTTTTTTTTAATTGAGTGAAACACTTAATACTAAGATGATTCTAAAAGATTTCATGCTTAAATCTACTGTGTATCGAAAACGGTAAGTATAAAGTATACTAAACTCTACAGGGTGAGTCCTAAATAAGTGGAAATATTTAAGGTTTAAGGTTTAAATGTGTATGTTTTTTTTTCTGGATTTTATTTAATTTTTAGTTAAAAAACATAATATCGGTACACACACACAGGTATTTTGGACTTATTTAAAAAAACGTTAAAGAGAAAATATTGTGAGCTTAAATTAGTGTACCCACGGAATCCGTAACAATATGTTTCTTTTATCGAGATCTACAAGCCCTGAAAATATTTGCACTTACTTAAGACTCACCCTGTGTATTTTTGAAATTAACTAAAAATTAATGGCGAAAATCTTCCTACTAATTTTAAATAGCAAAAACAAGAAAATTGTAAATTGAGTGAGACGCTTAAAATGATGTCCCTCTATATTCAGTTTAAATAATATTCGTGGTATTGTAATTTCTATGAATTAGAAAGTACTCTTCCGGTGACGACAGTGTCGAGAATTTGAACCGAAATATTTACCTGGATCATTGATTGTAATTTACGACCCTATTGTGTTCCGTAAGGTACTGACTGTGACTGTCCGATGTTTGTGAAATTGGTTGGGCCTAGAAGCACGTAACTATGAAACATTCCTAAGCCTATATTACAGCCATTTTGAAAATAGACTATGTGTAAGAAAAACCGTATGATCAACAAATGTTATGATCAACCAATTTTTGGAAACAAGAGAAAGACAAGAACTAACACAAAATTCGGAATTTCAACTCCTAAATCTTCCAAATTATTCCCTATCAGTATCAATATAAAATTTGTCTACAATATGTCCCCGGATTGTCTTTACAAAAGGAAAAACTTTTTTATTATTGACATTTTGAGAAAAATGCATTTTTCATAAATAAAATAATGCTATATAATAAAATTGCAAAATAAGCAAATTTATAATTATATAAATTTGCTTGTTCTAAAATGGATAAAACCGATTATACTTTTCCAAATTTCCATACTATTTTAGACAAAATTGAACCAGTTTTTGAACTATAGCTTTAAAGAAACATGGTCCTAGAAATCAAAAGGCGTTTCTATGGTAATACAAATTTGATTTCATTCTTTGATAGATGGTTATTAATAATTTTGAATAACGGCATATTTTTTGCGGTTGTTAAAGTATCACATTTTCCGATAACTATTATCACCCTTTCCGTAGCATTGAACTAAATAAATTTTCTGCTTTTTTAGGGTTCCGTACCCAAAAGGTAAAAACGGGAACCCCCTATTACTAAGACTTCGCTGTCCGTCCGTCCGTCTGTCACAAAGGTCTATTTTATGAACCGTTATAGGTAGACAGTTGAAATTTTTACAGATAATGTATCTATGTTGCCGCTATAAGAACAAATACTAAAAACAGAATTAAATAAATGTTTATAAATAAAAAAGTACTTTCACTAATTCACTAAACATTATCTTTTTAAGTAAGAATTTTACATAGAATCTTTCAAGTTCTCGATGCTATGACGTTGGAGCCGTAGTAAGGCAGGTTCGAATCCTAGTCAAAGCAACTTTTTTAATCGTTTTTTTTTTAAATTTTTACATATTTATTTTTACTTTTTACATATTTATTATTGATTAATACAATTTTTAGTAATGTGTTTCTTCATTTTTTTTTAAATTACTTATACGCGCATTCAAAATTTCAGCTAAATCGGAAAAAAGTTTATAATAATATAGTGTTTAATGTTGTATAGATAATGAATGGTACGGAACCCTTCGTGCGCGAGTCCGACTCGCACTTGACCAATTTTTAACATTTTAAAACAACAAAAAATATGACATAAATTAAAATGCTATCAATAACAATCTATCAAAGAATGAAAACGAGTTATATTACCATAGAAACGCGTTCTGATTTTCCGGACTTCAGTTATATTTTCATGTTTTTTTATATTTTCTCTAAAAGGGTATGGAAATTTGGAAAAATATAAACGGGATTAACCATTTTAGAACGTGCAATAATTTTTACGAAGAATGCATTTTTCTCAAAATAATGTCAATAATAAAAAACGTTTTTCCTCTAGTAAAGACAATCCGTTGACATACTGTATATATTTCGAGAGAACTCTTAATTTTAACAAGTATCTTGTTTCTTCACTGTAAAATGGAATGTACAAGGTGTCCCATTTTCGTGTATTTTATGGAAGTGAGAAACTCTATAAAACACACGAAAATGGGACACCCTGTACTATTTTTAGAAACAAATTAATAGTTTCAGGAAGACTATTATATAAAAAATATTATGCAGCCTTCAACATTTTGTTCTTCATGTAAGTAACTAAAGTTACAAGCTCGATTACAACTACCGCCCGTTACTATAAATTTGCTTGTTTCTTGTAGCATAATTATCATCTAACTAATTACGATTAACTAACTTGTTTTAATTTTCATGGAAGACAGCATTGCATCAAGTTATTAAAAATACAAGAAATGTCCTGAAATCAAAGCTATATTAGGTATTTATTGTAGTGGGTCTGTACTTACTTTACTACAAATATCGTAATCCTTAACCATACAGGTTGTTCAAAACTGCATGCCAAACTTTTTAAAATATAAAACAGTTTTCTTCGTTTTTTTTAATGGAAAACCCTGTATATTATTTCTTCGTCGGATGGAGAATTAAAAAATGAAAATTTTTTGTAGTTTCCAGTTTCATTTTTATTTCGATTTTTTCTAAATAATTTCTGAAGTAACACCAATATTTGGATGAAAATTGGTGTTTGGAAGTTTTTTGACATGAGAAATTTGATTTTGATGTCAATATGACCCCTACTAGTAGAGGGCGCCACCTACATGTATTTTGGCTGTTTTGAAGCCTCATAACTTTTTGTTCGTACCTGTATAAAACCACCGAATGAAAAAATATACATCTCTGTGACTTTTTACGTAAAAAATATCTCATTGTAAAAATCGAGATCAACCGTTCTCAAGATATTTAGAATGGAAATAGTCAATACATGTTATTATTGACGAAAAATAAACACGTTGAGTTAGACGGTTATTTCACTGAAATAATAAATTTGGAAAATTTTAATTTTTTTAAATTAATCATAAATTTTTCTGCAAAAAATGACGATAAAACAGTTTCTGTTGAACTTTTAGCACAAAAACATTTCAAATTTATGATTTCAGTCTAATAACTATTTAGTCAACATGTTTAATTTATGTCAATGATGACAGGTATTGATAATTTCGAATCCAAATATTTCGAAAACCATTACTCGTAGCGATTTTTACCAAGAGGCCTTTTTCAAGTAGAAAACGTCGTAAATGTATATTTTTTACTCAGTAGTTTCATACAGGTACGGACGAAAAGTTATTACTCTTCAAACCAATTAAAAAATATATAGGTGGCGCCCTCTACTAGCAGGAGTCATATTGACATCAAAATCAAATTTCTCATGTCAAAAAACTCCCAGACATCAATTTTCATCCAAATATTGACGTTACTTCATAAATTATTTGGAAAAAATCGAAATAAAAATGAAACTTCTACACCCTGTATCTCCAAAACTAAGCATTTTAGGACATACATTTATAAGAACTTTTTTACTTATTTTTATCTGCAGAATATGCTGCCGAAGTTTCCGGAATACAGTTCGGACCACCCTGTATATTCCAAACATCACCAACACTGTTACACCATGACTATGAGTCTTTCGATGAATCTTTTTGTCTATTAAAGTACACAGAAAATTAATTATATTTATAGAAACAATTTTCCACTTCATTTTCAAAATGCAATAACTGCGTGTTGGCAATATTTAACCAAAAAAAAACATTTGCCAAAAATATTTATTTTTACATAGCAAATGCGTAGTAAATGAATGAAATAAAAGTGTAGCATTTACCCATCCCTGAAATGGCAGTACCTTCTGCAATAAAAAGATGGCCTGGTTTACGGTTAAAGATTCTCTGTACTGTTTTGCGTTTGATTTGTTTTATGGAACGAGCCAAATTGCTGTTGTCAAAATCTCAGCATAATATCAATCTCTACATTCTATTTAATTAAACATAATCAAGTATTTTATGCCGTATAATGAATGCACAATGAAAAACTAAAATACTGCAATTGAATAAGACCTCAAGAATTATGCATACACGTGATCAGTCTTATCACACTAATTTATATATTTCTAACGTATCTAAGAATCAAAGGGCTAATTTCCAAGGTCAAATACAAATTATTGCAAAATTATAAACGGTAAAAGGCAGCTAAATTTAACTGCCAGTCAGGTAGTCTAGTCTCGTTGAATTTGTGTGAATCATTCGTCGTTGAGGGTTGGTTTTTCGAAACTCAGCAATTACTTTCGGCAAACAAATAGATATTTAGCAATCCGCAGTAACAGTTCTTTGATCTTGCAGAATAATTCTTGCCACATGATCCGCTCTTGAGGCATGTTACCATCATTTTTTGGAAACAATATAATCAGATTAAATAATTTAAAGAGCCAGAGTCGGACTTGAAATTATTAAATAATAATTAAACAGTTTTGTACCCAAAACAAAAAAGTATAGAGTGTGGCATATCACTGTACTCAGGAGAACGAGTTCTTTCATAACCTGAAACAAAAAATGGAGATCCATACTTAAAAAAAACTGGTCAAGTGCGAGTCGAACTCGCGTACGAAGGGTTCCGCACCATTCATTATCTATACCACATTAGATACTATGTTATACTTTTTTTTTATTTATAAAATAATGAAGAAACACATTATTAAAAATTGTATTAATCGATAATAAATATGTAAAAAGTAAAAATAAAAAAACGATTAAAAAAAAAGTCGCCTTGACAAGGATTCGAACCTGCCTTTCTACGGCTCCAACGTCATAGCAGCGTAAAGTCCTAACGCTTTAAACCACGCAGTCACCGACGACTTGAAAGATTCTATGTAAAATTCTTACTTAAAAGATGTTTAGTGAAAGTACTTTTTTATTTGTAAACATTTATTTAATTCTGTTTTAAGTATTTGTTCTTATAGCGGCAACATAGATACATTATCTGTAAAAATTTCAACTGTCTAGCTATAACGGTTCATAAGATAGACCTTTGTGACAGACGGACGGACGGACAACGAAGTCTTAGTAATAGGGTTCACGTTTTTACCCTTTGGGTAGGTAACCCTAAAAATTATATTGGCCTATGTATCTCATAAATTATTAGAAATTAATTTGAAAATCTAAAAATACTATGAGATAGCCCTAATAAAGTGGCTATGAGAATATGCAATTAGTTTTTTAATTTTCTAAAATGTAACGACAGGAAAAAATAAAATAGATTGTCAAAAAAAACGTTTTTTCAAAAAAACTCAGCAATCCTTGAAATTTTTGAAACTTTTTTGATGGCATCTTGGTAAACATCCCAAAGCACAGCTTTGCCCCAATTTAACCATGCTCATATCTATTACGGTTATCGATATACCAATGGTCTTCTTCTTCTTTTACTTATTTGAGATCTTTCGATCGGTTAATTTTAAGGTTGTCTCTGTAGGAGTTCTTGGGAGATGGACTGCCAACTGTCTTTCCATCTTTTTGGAGGTCTTCCCGGCTGTGTCTTACCCATGGGTTTCCCTTCAAGGGCTACGCGTGGTAGTCTGTTTTCTTCCATGCGTTTTAAGTGTACGAACCATTATCTTATTCTTTGCCTACCCCATCTCACTACGCCCTGTATTCCACATTGTTGTCCGATATTTGTGTTTCTAATTCTGTCTCTTCTAGTCTTCCCCATTATGGTTCTTAAGTTCTTCATTTCAGCGACTCTTAACATGCTTTTGGTCTTGTTTGTTTCGGTCTCTATGTCATATGTCATTATTGGTCTGATGCAGGTCTTATAAATTTTAATTTTGCTGTCTGTTCGCATGAAGGGGTTTGTCCACACTATTTGTCTCAGACATCCTGACATGGCCGTTGCTCTGTTTATCTGGCTTCTCAGATCTTTCTCTGGATCATGGTAGTGCGACATATCTATTCCTAGGTATCTGAACTGTAATACCTGTTCAATAATTTTGTTTTCTACTACCAGTTTGCATCTTACCGGACCAATGGTCGTACCCCGAATTTGTAGCACCCTGTATATCGGGTCAAAATAAATCAATATAGATGGTTAGTCTATTTTTTATACGCGTTTGTTTATTATAAAAGCTTCTGTATAATTTGCCTAATAAAAAGTTATATTACAGATTAGACTAATAAATAACTAAATAATAAAATTACTAAAATAAAGTACTTCCTGGTTTATTGAGTTTCTCGTACTACTTGGTGTATCCCTCATTAAAACTTTATCTCAAATCAAACCAATCAGGATGTTTTAATTCAATTAGCGGTCCAGGTAGAAAGAAATCCGTTATGATATGCTATTAATTTTGTTCTTGTTCTTTTGCGTAATACACAACTAACGGTGAAGGTTGTATGTTGTTATTTATTTTTATTTAACGGTGTAATTATCTCAACGCCTGTCATGCCTCAACAGACAATACGCTTGGTACACCAACATGGGTTTTTCCAACGTAAAATCGTGTTTACGTTACATCTTAAAATACGATGTTAAATTGTGTTTGTTGAGAAGCTTGTAGAAGTTTGTAGTTTATTTAGGAATGTGCAATCGATAAGAATCAATTTTCCAGTTAGTGGAAAAAGCGAGGGGTAAACCGCAGAGGAATTATGGTGTACACTATGAAGGAATTCTACAGGAATTCCAAGGAATTACAAGGAATTCCAAGGAATTCCATAGGAATTACTAGGAATTCCAATTATTTCCGTAAGAATTCCAATGAATTCAAGAATTCCTTAGAAATTTAGAGGAATTCCACAGGAATTAAGAAGGAATTACAAGCAACTTTATAAAAATTAACGAACATTAGTAAACCATGAATACTATAATAGGTAGTACTAAATTTAAAGAAAAACGTTTTGCAGGCGATTTTTTACTATCCGTTTTTCGTTTTCGCTCCAAAATTTCCCAATATCAAATATCTACAGGTTAGATATTCTTTTAATTTAATATTGTACCCTCGATTATATATCTAAAATATTTTCCAATAGTACGGCCGAACCACCCCCGAGAGATCTAGTTATAACGTTCCCTGATTTCGCCATTTTAAAGAAATCCTCATAAGATTTTTTTATTCAGTACTCCAGAAAGTGTAAAGTTGATTTTTTCATTTCCTCGGAATAATACCTAGGTATATACTATAGGAAAATTAATACAACTTTAGGTGCACTTCATCAATGATACCATGCGTAATCTTATGGAATTTACTGGTGATCGTATTATGACGTGCAACTGAAGTTTTATTAATTTCCTTTCCTATAGATACGAGTATAACTAGGTACCTCTCATTTTCAAAAAATCCCGAGAAAAATTAATTTTAATAAGTAAGTGCCGACATATTTCCAGTATTTTTACCTCATGATCCCCTATTAGTCCTAAAATTTAACTAAAAAAACGTAAATCTTGTAATAGTACTTTTTATTGTTAGATCTAGTACTTATAGAGACATTAGACATTTATAAAAATCACCAGAAAATTCATAGCGGAACTGCGAAACCGAGGTGGCAACGTTGGTTCAGGCTGAAAGAGTTACCGAGTTCGTACCAAGGAATTCCAAGGAAGACCTTGAATGATTGACCTTGACCTTGAAGACCAGGAATTCCAAGGAATTCCGAAGGAATTACGAGGAATTCTGAGGAATTATTTGAGTAAAAGGAATTACGGTGTACACTTTTCCCTCTGCGGTTTACCCCTCGGGAAAAAGTTAACAAACTTTTGAATTTTCCACTAATTATACTTCAAAATTTGCGAGGAATGTCATTTTGGCCTTTGATTATCACCCGTCAAGAAAAATTTTGGTTAGAAATCAAAATGTTTATTGTTTTATAAGGTAAATATTATGCTTTCTCTAATGGATACAACAGATTGCTGCAAGCTGTTATTTTATTAATTTTAATTGTGTTTTTTAGACATTGTGAATGATCGTAAACTAAAAAGTATAAAGTGTATTTATTGAGACCACTAATTTATTCCATTAATTGGGAGGTTCTGAATGAAGCTTTATACCAGAGTTCTCTGCCAACTTTATCTAATGTCAAAATTAACTGTCATATCATAGATAAAGGAAACAAGTTTGGATTGGAATGCTTGACGCCAAAACCTATAATTGTTTTGGAGTGCATACGTTGTATGGCGCTGCTATAGCGGTTGCTACGAACAACCGTAAACAAGAACAGAAATAATTTTCTGTTGTCAAAGTCAGAATCTTCAAAAATTATAAAATCTTGTAATCTTGTAATAATCAGTGTTACCAACTCCGGGATTTTATCCCTAAATTTGGGGAGAAAAAATCTAATCTACGGCCGCTGGAGAGCGGCCGTTGTAATAGCAGCAAATAGTATTTGCATAGTCCTTATGGGCACTTTCCAATCTAAACTTGTTCAAAAACAGGTCCACCAACAACGGCACCCAGAAAAACTTCGATGCTGTACATAAGCTGATTCAAGAAGATTGAAATGCCACATATCGTGAAAATGAAGCATGATTGGACATTTCAAAGACCTTAATTAAAAAAAATACAGAAAAATAATTTCTGTATACCGCATCTGTTGATGAAAGAACAGAAAGCAATTGGTGTCAAAAAACTCTACACCGGTTTAATTCAGGAAACTCAAAAGATATGTACAATATTATCAGTGGTTTTTTTTTTTTTTTTTTTTTTTTATTATAAAATTAATAAGTTTATAATAATCGGTTGTTTGGGTGTTCCAAGATGAACCAAAACAGACGAAAGTTATCCGAAGTCTTCTCGAAGTGTTTCCAAAAAGATGGGGACATTTGTCTCAAAAGCGTGTCATTTAGCAACAGTTCCTCTGCAAGATTAATGAACTGTTAATGTTGATTGGTACATATCTGTTTGTTTGCCGCAAGTAAATCCAAAACCATTCCTCAAAGAAAATACAAGTTCCCACACAGCTTCAAAAATAATTATTATTGTGTTATTTATAAAGCAAAAAAGTCCGAGACCTAATCATTAACACTTTTTTACTTATTTCAAACAATTAAGATGAACTGCCCGGTGGGTCAAAGATTCCAAGTCCCAGAATATGCAGTCATGCGCCCTGTTCAAAAACGCCAACTTTGAAGGTAACCAACAGGCGTAACTGCTTTCGAACTGGTTTCCGAACTATGCAAAAAATGCCATTTCTTTCTAGAGAATACCTTCGAAAAAAAAATCAGATTTAAAGTTTCATCTATGTTACTTTTGCTATAAGCAAAAATATACAAAACAACCCTCGTAGCTTCCACGAAAACAGATATATCAGGCCAATTCTTCTACTACAGTAAATGACCAAAAGTATTTGCGACACCAAACCATGACGCTTCCACCATTTCCCATATTTTTATTCCGTAAGTTCCAATTTTAATGTCAAATACTTCTGAAATCATCCTTGGTTGTAAGATCACTTAACGTAATATTATAAGATCATTGGTATTATAAGGACGCATACAAATGCGCGTAGATTAACTTTATTTTATATCAAAATAATCAAGAAAAACCGATCAATTCTCCTAATAAATTTGATAGAGAAAAAAAAAAAGAAAACTGTCGTTGCTTATCATCAAAAAAAGTGTCGTCCTTTTTTTGCTATCATCTTTACATATTTATGATATACTGGTAGTAATCGTTTCTTCTAATAGAAAAAGTACTACGTCTATCTTTTCTATTAATAAAAACAACACGAATCTCTTTCTACGTAAATATTCCTCTCAAATGGTTCTCACGTGACATTTAACATCGCAAACGCCAGCCTACGCCAATAAAACAACCCCAATCAGAATATTAAAGGAAAAATAAACTTTCTTAAATTTCTTTTTCTTATTAACCTTTCTAGGGACGAAATATTACAGGGGTGGTCTGACACTAGTGCAAATATCTTCAAGCTGCCGCAGCACCTCACCACCGAAAAAACATATTTTGTTTCTTACCGTTTTTAAGATTTAAACCCAAATAACCGATGCTATATTTACTTTGAGGACTTTCAAAAAAATGGTTTGAATTTTCGCTTAAATTTTGAGCAAAAAAAAAACAAAAAAACTATTTTAATTAAAAAATTTTAGCAAAAAGCATCAGCAGATAAAAGCAAAAATTTTGGTGTTATGTGTGTATGAATTGATTTATTTTGCTGTGTAACCCAAAGTTCCAACCCCCAACTGTAAACGTAAAAATTATATATATATTTTCACGTAAAAACACTCATTAGACAACACTATATTTATGACTCAATCTGTATAGACAAAGTACGGACTGAAAAAACCATTTTTCATTTATCAGTCTCTTTCTTATCGCTATTGTAAGGATCCAGTCCAGTCCAATATTAAAATAAACTATCTAGTGAATGCGCATTTAACGCTAATCATAACAATGGGCGATAAAATAAGCTATTATGTCACGCGTGTAGACAGTAACAAATAAATTTACAGCATCATTTAATTTAGACTTAATGGTCTTTTCACTTGAAAGTAGTAGCGATGAATATTGCTTACTTTTATTAGGTAAATCCCTATTACTTTTCTCTCAAAAATTAAAAACACTGTGCGACGAAGTGTTGTCTTTTCAATATTTCTTATCTTATAGTTCACTTCAAAATATAGAGAAAACAAGGTATGATAATAATTCATGTCTGTATAACAAGATTATCATTACTAACCTTTGCGCCAGATATCTCAATGTTTACAGGCAACATAGAAAGAATCTTCCGTCAAATGGACAGAACCAACAAAGGATTAAAAATAGAATGGAGAATATCTTCAACAATCATCTCGCTCTTTAT
>NW_022146191.1:0-4878 GCF_002938485.1 Sitophilus oryzae | reverse complement strand
TTTTTTACGCGTAAAAAATAGTTTTTTACGTGTAACAAATAGTTTTAGACGCGTAAAATAAAACATTAATAAAATAGTTTTTTACACGTAATAATTTGATTTCACTATAACAAAATTTGTATTAAAATATGAATATTTTTGATAAACACGTGGACTGCTCACAAATACACGTCACTATGACCCGTCACTTATCTGTAAACTGTCCTTACCACTTTTTTAATCGTTACCATTTTTTGTTACCACTAGCTCGTGTCTCGTGTGTCACGGCCTTGACTCCCTGCGCTGGTGCACTTCAAAAAATTTATTTATAAAGAAATAATAAGGTGCCCGGTGGCGTAGAAGTACAGGCTCGGGTCTACCAATATCAAGGTATTGGGTTCGAATCCCACACCCGGCATTTGATCAGCCGACTCTTTTTATTAAAATAAAAATAGTTTGGGTACCTAGGTCGACTCGGCCTTAAATGAGTACTTGGGATTCACAATCCTGAGGTAATACTAGGCGGTTGAAGCGTAGTGCTATAGTAAACGCCACGAATGTTTAGGAGTGATTCATCGGTCGCTACCATGTGAACTACTCTGTTCAAGGTCACATAAAACTTAATTCCAGTGCCGTGGTGTTTCAAGTCATATAATAATCAATATATAATCTGTTGTAATTTGTTGTTTTAACTGTCAAAGTCTTGTCAAAACATACATTTGGTTATAAATATAAACTGGAATGCCCCATTGTTCGCACTGCAAGCACACCAATGGACTGACGCACAAAAAAGAATCAATCAAAGAAACGCGATATAGTATCGTCTTTGTCAATGACGCTAACATTTTAGAATAAGTAGGAGGAGCGGAGGCAGATGATTAGTCCGGACCTTTAAAAACCTACGTCTGCGGTAAAAATTTACGTTTTTAATGTAAAAATGATAGCGCGCGTGTCGATTCTAACTTCATCAAGCGATGAATCACTCCCAAACATTCGTGGCGTTTACTATAGTCACATTATCTTCCTTCTATCCCAAACGGCTCTAGTATGGCAAGCCGTACCTTGCTACTCCCAAGGCGTTAAACGCTATATACGACAGCTATTATTATTATTATAAAGAAATAATATATTGTAACAGCAATAACACTTAAAGAAGAGGTTTGTTTACTGTCTAATATTTCCAATATTATTGTATGGCTTCGAGTCCTGGAGTCCTGGACGATAAGACAGTCAGAAATAAAAAAAAAACAATCATGACGTGAAATCGATGACGTGGACAGATCGAATATAAGCATCAACTTTCGTTAAGTTATAACCCAAATTTTTACTTTTAAAAATATTTAATTCATGGTTTTTCCAATGCTTATTCACGATCATGTTTTTTTTCAATTTTACACATGTTTTATTTTTTACCTCAAACACTATTAGAGCTATAGATATAGGTTAGTATAATAGAGAAACTATGAGATATGAAAGGAGTTTCCAAACATGTAACAATATACTGGGTGTTCCACTTAAAATAAGAAAGATGCTACCACTTTTCAAATGTTGCGGCAACAGTGTAATGCTGACAATATTTTAGAAGGATGAAGCAGGTGCCTTTATGTAAAAATCCAAATTTTGAAAAAAAATCTATCACCGTTCTATCTCCATAATAGTCTAACATAAAAAAATGACCAACAACTGAAGTCTACGCAACTGCTGATGAATGCTCAGAATTCCCTGGACTACGAATCCAAAATCCAAGCACTAAATAAATATTACAGAACGTCTCTCAAGTTCTATCCAATCACGTATACTTAAATATATTGGTCATGTTATGAGAAAGGATACTTATTGTGTGGAAACACTCATAATACACGACAAAGTTCCAGAAAATAGACCAAGAGCCCACTCGCCCTCCCGATGGATAGACCAGCTCACACACAAACCAATACACAAGCTGGTACACGAAGCACAAGACAGATATATCTATACAGGGTGTCCCAGAAATAAGTGCAAGTATTTTAACTGGTAGTATAGTTCAACCCCAGAAACACGTTTATGAGGTTTTTTTCGCGAAAAAAAAAGTTTTAGTCGAAAAACATAATTTCTTGATAATATGGCAACATAGGTATTAGTTTAAATTTGCAATTTACAAGAAAGAAAATCCAGAAAAGATCCAGTGGTTCTCAAAATTTAGCAAAAAATATTTTTTTTTCAAATTTTTAAAGTAAAATAACTCCGTTATTTTGGACTTATAACGATAAAACGATAAGAGAAAAGATGTTTCTTTTATCGAGATCTACCACCCCTTTAAATATTTGCACTTATTTCTGGGACACCCTGTATAGTTTGTCATCATTTCACCTGACCATTGCATCCTCTTGTAGGAATAAAGACAGAAGAGAGAACAGCAATAAAGTTTGCAATAGATGTTTTATTATTATTGAAGAATCGAACAAAGAAGTCATGTGGGAGCAATTCAGCATGGCAAATTTAACGCATATTCAGTTGGTTTATACATATTTTGCTATATATGCTCCTTTTTCCGTTTCTGAGATATCTGCAGAAGAGCTTCATCACTTTTTCGATATTATTATGTGATCTCTCAATTCGGTTTTCTGTATATTTATCGGAAGTTGTGGAATAAGGCTTATTTGTATGGAAATAACAAGCATTCTATAATAATAATAATATAATAGCTCCCGTTGGTGTATAGCGATTAACGCCTTGGAAGTAGCAAGGTACAGCTTGCCATACTAGAGCCGTTCGGTATACAAGGAAGGCAATGTGGCTAGCACTACGCTTAAACCGCCTATTATTACCTCAGGATTGTGAATCCCAAGTACTCATTTAAGGCTGAGTCTACCTAGGTACCCAAACTATTTTTATTTTAAATAAAAATAGTCGGCTAATGCATTGCCGGGTGTGGGATTCGAACCCACTACCTTGAGATTGGTAGATGAGAGCCTGTACCTCTACGCTACCGGGCACCTTACAAGCATTCTATTACAGGATTAAAAACAAGATTACAGGATTAAAACTGGCACACAGATTCCTGAAAAGCTCTCGATTTATATTTATGTTACCCAAAATGTTGTTAGCCCATCACCTCTTCTAAGTTAATGATACTTCTAGGTTAAGGTCTTACTTAAATGATACTTGTGATATTAGATTTACCTAAATTTACATTAAAATCCTAATGGATCTTTGTATAAACTACTTTATTCTCGCTATAACTGCCAATAATAAATGACAATTTGCTTTATTTGTATTAATATAGTAAATTCTATCAATTATTAGAATTTCTGATTTCTATTGTATTCTAAATACTATTGTTCTAAGCTTAACTGTAACGTAATACAATCATCTGTAAAAAATTACGATTACACACCTTATGTATTAACAGAAGCAAGAATGACTTATTTGAATAATTATTCTTAATTTTAGTCAATTTACAAAAATAATAAAATGGAGATTTATAAAACAAGTGGAAGCAATAATGCAGTATGGAAGAATTCTGTACTAGGTTGAGAAATAGTGTGCATGATCTTAATACATTGGGACTATCATCAACCTGGGGTACGATCGTCACAGGGGCCACGAAAAAGCAGATTAAAATACCAAACAAGACTCGATGTCATCCGTCAGAGCAAATCTCACGATGCATCCTGGTGAGGGTCTAGTTGTAGACGTGAACTAAATGAACTAGCACAACTGACGATCAAACCTTAGGGCACAAACATAGTGGGGCATCTCGATGCGATGCTCGCCGCGCCATCCTACTCACACGTTTTAAGCACTGTTTTAAAACGGCGAGTAACTGCGCGTAAAATGCATCATGGCGAGCATCGCATCGAGATGTCCCACTATGTTTGTACCCTTAGATCCTAGCTTAAATCTCTTGGTCTTTGGTCAACAAAATCGATTAAGAGGAAATATGTTTCTTTTATCGAGATCTACCAACTCTGAAAATATTTGCACTTATTTAAGACTCACTTTGTATATGAAAGAGGCGTATTAGAATAGGCCAATAGATACTTCAAATAAACAAAAATCACTATAAGACTTTGCCAACTCAAATAGTTTCATTAAAGAACGTTTAAATTCTTTAAGCACTTTTTAGCACTTTAAGCAGCGTGCATTTCCATATACCCGCAGATAGATCTCTGGATCCCCATAATTAATTAAATATAGAAATATATTTTCCTTTAAAGTTTTTTTTTAATCTATTCATGCGAAACCTGGACACTTAAAACGGACATCATAAGGAAACTGCAGGTCGCACAACGTTCAATGGAACGAAATATGCTTGGAATAACCAAGAGAGACCGTGAGAAGATGAGAGACCAAGAAGACCGAATAGAGTGGATACGACAAAAGACTCAGGTAATAGATGTCATCCACAGAGTCAAATCACTCAAGTGGCAATGGGCAGGACACCTGGCAAGAAGGACGGACAAGAAGTGGACCACAAAAATTACAACATAGTACCCACGAGGAATTAAGAGACCTAGAAGAAGGCCAAATCTGAGATGGGACCATGATATTAGCAAATTAGCAGGGATAACTTGGGCCCGCATAGCCAACAATAGACAACAATAGCCTCAACTACAAAGAGAGACTCTAAATATGTGAGAGAGGCTACACCATAATTGGATATGGTTGGATAAGCTGAAAATGATGATGATGATAGTAGGAGATATTAGCCGATTGGGCTCCTCCACATGCGCAGTTCGCTTGACCTTGACATATGTGGCTTTCAAACCTCCTTGAGTGATTCCAGAAAGAACCTTGTTGTGAGACCTTAAACGACCTTTAAGGTTGACTTTCAGATATATTTGAAATGCGTTTGTGTACCCTTCACAAGGACCTTGATGTATGATCTTGAAAGACCAGATGTCTTTGGAATGAATC